>NC_141334.1:26427068-26444568 GCF_037954235.1 Aulostomus chinensis
ACCCCACCCTCACCGAGCCGGCCCGGACCGCGCCGCTGCAGAGAAGCGAAGCAAACATAGAAAAGTAGGACATTCTTAGTGGACTACACGGTGCAGGGGGGCCAGAACCTGCAGGCTTGGCTTCTCCCAGCGCTCCTTGCAACCCACAAACACACTTGTGCTTGATATTTGCTGTTGCTTGGCCTTCACAACAGGAGTGCAACAGTAGTTCACGCTTCTCCAAAAAGTAGACTGTACACTTTGACAAAAAGTTGGCACATTCAAGAAGACATGACCTTTTTTTCTTCCTTTTTATAACAGACATTTTTTTTTAATTTGTGTTTTTTTTTTTAAATTTTCATAAATACAATATACGTCTCTTTCCCTGTATCCAGAGCTCACGAAAGAAAAGTACAGACAGGTATGTACACATCAGTGAGAGGCGGAACTCCACTGCTCATAAATAATCACGGTCATATCAAAAGTCATGACACAGTCCGTTGGTGGTTGGTTCTTTGCAGCTTTCACACGAGTCTGGAATCCTGACATGCGGAACGAATCCTCTGCTCGCGCTCGTGCGTCTGGAGTGGAGGCATCGAAGGTTCCCTCGGGCTCGCTGGTCTTATCTCATCTCCTGAAAACACAGCGGTAGTTTAGCATCAAATAAATATTCCATGACAAAAAGGGCTCACACGTGCACATTAACACGGATGTGAGGTCACAGCAGGTCTACGACGAACCCAGACCGGCTCTGTTCCTCGGCTCCTTCTTCACAAACCAAGTCAGGCATAACCATGTGACATCATAATTTTCTGTTGGTGTAAACGTGAGCAGAACAGATCCAGATTCAGTTTTACTGAGGTTGTAATCCTGTCGTTCTAATCCTTCAAATGATTGATTATTTTTGGAACATGAAGTTATGTCCTTGTAAATATGTATTTGTGTTCATTTTCTTTATTGCTTAAATTACGTCAAAGTACTACATCACAACTTCACACAACATACGATTCACTGAGACGATTCACTAGGAGTTACAGAGTCAAGCTGTGAGACATTCAGCAGGAAGCAGGAAGCACTCCTAGAGCCACTCAGGGGTCAGCTCCGGCCCCCAGGCCTGACCCCCGGCCCCCAGCCCCGACCCCCGGCCCCCGGCCCACCGTCCTAGCAGAAGCTGCAGGGGGGACACCAGCCCTCACATCTGCAGGAACACTGGGGTGAAGACAGTGGAGCAGCCTAATGCCTGATGATGTCTGTTCACGTTTGTTCCTCTAGGCGGCGCTAGAGACACACACTTTCTGTCCGTGACACAGCTGTAGATCAGTGCTGCGTCTGAATTGCCAAGTATTTCTGATGGTAGGTCTCAGAGCAGGTCGTAGTCTGAAACCACAACTGGCGTGAGTAGCGACCTACTTCTCAACCTAAATTCCAGCCTAAACACGCCCACATTGTGGGTCGGCTCAGGTGCATCCGACGGAGCAACCTATGGCCCACAATGCACCGCGGACTTCTTCTTCGTCCCCTAAAAACTTGTGGACCCGCAAGCCAAGTTTGCGCCACCAACAGTCTCCCATTCTGATGAACACCAACATTTATAGTTGTTGATGACTAAAGGTGCGTTCATGTGCTTAACAATAGAGAATGAAAGAAAGGTTCGTTCAGAGTGGAGTGCAGTACCACAGTCAGGCCAGCAGGTGGGGCTTTCGTTGGTGCTGTCTACCTCATTGCAGTATCTGTGCTCTGCCAGCAGAGGTCGTGCTTCACCAATCTTCTAGGGTGTCTGAATGGTGCCGCCATGTTTAGGTCGTAGGCAATGCAAGTTTATTTGCACAGCACATTTCAGCAACAGGGCAATTCAAAGTGCTTTACATAAAACAAACATAAAAAGACATTCAACACAATTAGAAGAGTTACATTGCAGCTAAAGGTTGTAGGAGTAGGACGTAGAGGACGTAGCGGTAGGACGTAGAGGACGTAGCGGTAGGACGTAGAAGTAGGACGTAGAGGACGTAGCGGTAGGACGTAGAGGATGTAGCGGTAGGACGTAGCGGTAGGTCGTAGCAGTAGGACGTAGAGGACGTAGCGGGAGGACGTAGAGGACGTAGCGGTAGGTCGAAGCGGTAGGACGTAGGTTGCCACTTGGCAATTCGGATGCAGCACAGGTAAAGGCAACACAGGGTCATGTGATGTTTGTCCCATTGTCCCACTTCCTGTAACCACCAGGTGGGGCCATGTGACTGCAGTAACTACAGCTTCCTGTTCTATTACCCCCCCCCCCATTTGGTAAAAACTGGCCTCATGATTTCTGTGAGATCCTGCTGGGAGATAAATGCCCCTGAAAGAGGTCAGAGGTCAGGAAGGTGGTAGGTCAAATCTGTGTTCAGGTGACTCTTCATGATCTACTCAGTTGGGGAGCTTGTCCTCCTGTGTGTGTGTGTGGGGGGGGCAGGGTCAAAGGTCAAGGTCCATAACACAACAGGAAGCAGGAGTAACTTACACCTTGCTGCTTGCTGTGGAGGAACACCAGACGTTACAGGGGGCTGGTGGAGCTTTCATCCTCCCAGGAAGGTGTAAAAGTGGTCACAGTTCATTCGTGAGTGTGTGTGTGGGGGTCTCTCTCTCTCTCTCTTCTCTCTCTCTCTCTGTTTTGGGCTAAAAATTTGTTCTAACTTTCAACTGTGGGGTCTGTTTTTACCGTAAAGATCAGAATATTGGGGCACTCAAATTTTTGGGGCCACTGGTTGGACTACAGAGGTTATGATTTCTCATGTTTCCATCCACAAATTGCAATGTGTATTTTTGAGGTGTCACACTGCAGAACAGTCGGTGAAATGTTCCGATTCCCCTGAATCTCACGCTCAGTGGAGGGTGAGTTGGGTTTTGTGAGGTGTAAAGACACAAAACAGGAGAACTAAGTTGGAAGCAGCTCTGACGTCATGAGCCTCACATAACGGACCAGCTGCCGACACCCTCCCCATCACCGATACGCCAAAACTTTGTCTTTGTCAAGCTGCTGCGGCTGGTCGAACTGACCTCCTCGCTGGTGGGGGACGGCGTCTTCTTCCGCTGCTCATTACAATCATGCCAACATCTCCAAAGTCCAAGGATCAAGTGGAGATGCTGCTGATGTCCGGTGGACGCCACACGGCCACGGCGGTGACGTCAGAGCCATCTCCCTCCACTGAACGCGCTGTTACTTTTTTCCAAGTACGTTTGTCAGGTGACTCTCAACCCAACCGACACTCCGACCGGTGGCTCTGGGACGGTTTGCCAAGGTAGCGCTGTCTGTACTCAGAGAGCCAGCGGTCTGAATAAATAATCCCAGTCAAGCGGATGATGTCCCGTAATTGGCTGCTGCCAGAGACGATCGGGCCCTGAATACTTAGCACCAACAAGGAGAATGGACGTGTTTGCTGTCTCAGAACGGAGAGACGGAGAACCTGAGGGCCTCAGTTCAAATAAAAATGACAACAGGAAGTTCCAGGAATAAAACAGGTGGCAACCGTAGATGAGGCTTCCTTCTGCTCCACTTCAGGTCTGCCACCAGTCAACTTGAATCCTGGTGATCGCTCCGTTCAGCTGGCACAGCCTGCTGGTGGTGCTGGTTGGGGGTGGGGGGGGGGGGTGAAGGGCTCCCTCTGAAGTGCACTTCAGTGGGCCTGCACACTTTACACTCTCTCTCCCTGTGAAGACTATCCTGCCTGGATGCTAATGGCAGATCTGAATGAGCCCCGGAGCAAGCGCACACGTGTGTGTGTGTGTGTGTGTGTGTGCGCGTGTGTGTGTGTGTGAGACCTCTCATCCACTAGAATGTAGGAGATTATGAGTTTAATGGGGCGTTGATAATGCTATGTAGATAAAACTAAACCACGAGCGTCTCTGCGGTGGGAGCAGTCTCATAAATATCTGGATGCATCAATTATTCAAACCATCTGAGGTGAAAAGCCAACATTGTTCTATTGTAGAACTGTTCTTAAATCATCGGGTCATTAGCATCAGCTGTTAGCAGGCTAGTGGATGTCGTAGCCTACCTCGCTGTGCTTCCTGGCCGAGCCGGGCCCCCGGGAGCCCGTGGAGCCTCTGGAGGATGAGCTTCCTGTGGTGGAGCAGTTACTGGACATCTGACTCCTGGAGAGGTACCCAGCTTTACTGCTGTACTGCAGAATCTCCTCCCCTTGAGGGGCTGCATGAAGGGGACAAGATGGAAGTGGAAGTTAGAGTCGGGTCAGCTTGGAGGGATAAATCTGATCTGCTGATGCCGTACATTCACAGACTGCATGTCGCTGTTCAAGTGCGAGATTGTCATGTGACATCAGAGTAGTCCTGACCAATGAGGGTGCACCTCACTGACGTGTGTTTGCTGCAGCTGCATCTCATGAGAGCTGTGTGACATCATGACCAGACCAGCCACATGTAGGGACTTTGCTTTTTAAAATGACTAAATACAGAACTGTGTAACTGCCAAAGAGGGAGGGTGTGCTGCCGTGCAGCGTGGCTATGATCCAGCTGACTGTTGGCGGTGAGAGGGCTGCAGCTGATCTTCCTCTCAGCCACACGTGTCTGAGCTACACCAGCACGGAACCACCTGACGGCAGGAGCTTACTGTCGGTGTGTCTCTGTCCCGAGCCTTTGCGTTGGTGGCTGCTGCTGCTGCTGTACTCGCTCCTCTCCAGGGAGGACAGAGAGCCGTTTGGAATGCTGCCGCCATCCGTGCACCTCTGGGAGCCCCGCAACCTGTCCTCCTCCTCTGGGGGCGGTTCTGGAGGCGGGGGCAGGTCTGAACACAAATCATGCATGAAGGGTCTGATTTAAGAACCGTCCGTAAACCAGTGGAGGTATCATGTTCTGCTCTGTAATGGGCTTTTATTGCTTTACAGAGGAAGGAGCGCCGTTTGTTGTTGTCTCCTGAGTTCAACCGGCACCTCGGAGATTAATTACAGAGTTGTTTTCTTTACAAAACTGGGATTTTTCAAAATGAACTCAATTAACGCTTTGTGGAGGAGATGACTTGTGGTACTGATGCGCACGGTGTTTGACTAGAACGGAGGTTACTGCGTCTCAGCTGAGTACTACCTGCACAGACAACACTCAGGTGTACATGCTGAACTGACTGATTGATGGACGATGATGGTCCGCAGCGCTGGACAGGCCACACCCACTCACCTCCTTGCATTTCTCTTCTATACGCTGAAATCTTGGATACCTTCTTTTTCACCCGCAGTTTTTGGGTGGGTGGGGGGCACGTGTCTGCTGGGGAGGAACGACTGTGCACTGCATGTGGAAAGTCAAACAACACAATCAAGACGAGTGCATATACATGTGTGTGTGTGAGTGTGTGTGTGTGTGAGAGAGAGAGAGAGAGAGAGAGAGAGAGAGAGAGAGAGAGAGAGAGAGAGAGACATGTGGCTGCACTCTACCGGGTGAAGTGGCGCTGACGCTGTCTTCGGTGGGAGCCGCCCCCTGGCTGTGGAGGCAGCGATGGGCAGGACTTTGGCAATGTTGCGTGCCAGCCTCTGATGAGGCGTGCTGCTGCTGGCTGGTGAGGCTGGGGCTAGACTGGGTGAGCGCTGGGCTCGGTGCCTGGGGAACTGGAACTGGACCGCAGGGTAACCTTCTGCTACAGAGGTAAAGACAACAACATGTCACTGGAGCGAAGGAATCACCAGAGCCTGAGGCTAAATATCCGGGTCAGAGGGGAGCTGAGGGAGGAAAGTAGAGGTGCGTGTGTTATTTCTGTCCTCGCCAGTTGCCCTGCGTCTTCCTGCCTGCTGATGCTACTGCGTAATTTTACAGGTCATTGTCATGCTGATGGGTAATTAAAATCTGGCTCTGGGACAGCAGCTGGGAACGGCTTCTCTGTTCAACACTCTTTCACCGTGATGGTCATTGTGTTTTGTCTCTGGAAGCAAAATATAAATGTGATGTCACAGTTCCACCAGACCAAGCCAGGCTTCCCAGTACTGCAGTTTTACTCCTTAAGATTCATCAGATGGTGGACAGTACCAATGTACAATGTAATAAACATGAAGAAACGTCCCTGATTACTTCAAACTATTCCTTTTCTAATCATTATTTAAGGTTCTGATACGTCAACGTTTCTTTAATATAGTTGTTTCATTTTGTTGAAATATGAGGCAAAATGGAAATGTTAGATACTTTTTTAATTTCTCCATAAACCCTAAAATAATGAACAGCCATTAAATGTCTATTGCTGCCTTGTTTTTATGAAGAACATTGAGAGGCCCGGGTGTCCTCCTACCGTGACAGCTGCTGGTTGTCCAGCTGGTTGAGGCGGGGCAGGTCGTGGGACGCGTGAGTCTCCTCGTGGGGGGACGGCGTGAGCGTGGCAGTGGACTGGTGACTGTAGGAGGTGGCCGGGGAGGACGCGTTGTTCCTCTGAGAGGGTCCGTCCTCACAGCCCTCCATCAGGTAGGTCCTCTCTGGGAGGGGGGGGCACCACTCCTCATCCGAGCTGCAAGGACGAAGGGAACAGCTCAATGAGACACGCGTGTGGGGAGACCTGCTCCCTCTCTTGATAGGAGACTGCTAAAGGGTTGGTGGTCCAGCTGGAAGAGTGCTGCTGCTGGCTGGGCAGCAGGAGGTGAAGCCCCGACTGGCTGGGATGGCTGCTTGAGCCCGGAGCAAGCAGGGAGCGCGGAGGAACAGTAATTGTGTTCTAAGGAGGAGAAAAACAGCCGAATGGCTAGAGGGACTGACCGGGCCGAGGTAACTGAGTTGCTCCAGCCTGCAGCGTCGCAGCCGCCTGCTCAATACTTGGTGTTCTGTTAGAGGTGATGGAGGGGGACTAAACAATGACGCTGCTGTGTAACAAGGATCTATCGTGTGATTCACCCAATGTCCATGTCCTCATGCTCCAGGGGCTGGTCATCCTGGTCACACTGTTCCAGCTCTCCGATGGGGGGAGGCGGGGGCAGCGCCTCCATCCAGGTCAGAGATGGCGTCTTGACAGCCTTACCCATGGCCTTCTGTTTGGGCTTCCCTGCAGACACACAGTCACTCATTAACACTCACGAACACTCACTCCGTGAACCTGGGGGGTCCTGCCCTGCTGCTCTCCTCACCATTGCAGCGGTCCGGCTGGGCGTACTGAGCTCCAGAGGGCCCCGGCTGGGTGATCCAGTGTCCGTCGTCCTGCTGCTCGCCAGCCTGGCTTGGCGCCTGCGTCTGGCTAGTATAAGGCATGATGGAGGTGGAGGCGTATGGAGTGGTGGAGGTGTGCTGGGCGTAGGTGAAACCATGCAGGTCCTCGCTGGTGGCATCGATGGTGCTGTAGATGGGCCCCTCAGTGGAGCCGCCCATGCTGTACTTCTCTGTCTGGTTCAGGTAGTTGGAGATGCCGGCCTCTGGGGTGGGGGAGGGGGGTGGGGGAGGGGCGTTAGTTGTCGTGTCTCTACTTATCAACATCAAACACGTTCGCATCGGTGTCAGCACTTTTCTCATTTGCACCTTTTTCTTTCAACGCAGTGACGCCTTGACTTGATGAGAAAAGGGGACGAAGCCGACGCTACATGAGCACAAGATGTTAAAGTTGTTCAGCTACGTGACCTTTTTCACTGCAGGACTACAGCTGTTAGCCCCCCCCCCCCACACACACCTCCATGCCCTGACTACTTTCAAAGATATGGAGGTATTTTGAAAAGAAATAACTTAATAAGAAGTAATAAGAGACCACCCCAACACAAACTAGATGGAAGACTGCACAGTCCACAGAAAATTACTTCAGAAGGGACAAGAATCTAAAAAAACATCTTCCTGTGTATAATTTTTAAAAAGACATACCAAGGTCATGTGCTCGTGCTAAAATGCTGGTGAGAAGCAGATTTAATAAAACTCAAACTTTTCCTCCTGTATTCTACATCAGACCGAGGACCCCAGTGTTAAACTTCATGGTACCATTGTAGTATCTCTCAGCCGTGTCGTGGTTGGCGGAGCAGCAGTTGATGGCCTCTTTTCCGCTGTGGACCAGGTTGGTGGTGGGCCAAGAGTCTGCCAGCCAGGGGTAGTTGCCCATGTTGCCTCCCAGCACGCCAGGCCTGCAGGGACAAGATGGCGGCATTAACATGTGAGGGACACGGCTGTCCAGTCTAGCGATGAGTGACGCGGGTATGTTCCACAACCGTGGCAGATAATCACCTTCCGTTGAGTCCTGATCCATCACCATGAGGGAAGCCCACTGCAGGACAGAGACACACATGAGGAGGGAGAAATGACACATGCAAGTTCAGCCTCCACTGATCCAGGACCAGCTGCTCTGAGATGCTGCAGTATTACAGCACCGAAGGTCCAACATGGTCGTGTGAGAGCATCCAAACACACGGGAGGAGGAGTCAAACTGGTGCTGGAGCCACACGCAATTGTGGAAATGTTACCGGACGGTTTTCCAAAGTGTTTCCACACCAGGTGACGTGTGCAACTCACCTGCTGGTGTGTAGGCGAAGGAGGCCGTGTAGTGGCTCAGCTCCTTCCTCTTCTTCCGGCGGCAGTAGATCCAGACGCTGAAGCCCATGAGGATGACCCAGCAGGCGCCGCCGATGCCTGCGATGAACGCTGGCTGCTTGACCACATCGGTGATCTGCTCAGCCAGACTCACACTGCTCTCCTCGCCGCTATCGCTGGTGTCACCGCTGCCTCCGCCGCCTGGCACAGGAGCCTGTTCAGCTGGCAGCTCTGGAGGGGAGGAAGTGGGAGGCAGGAGGGGGAGGAAGACAAGGAGGAAGAAGAGATGGAGGGTGAACAACTTCAGCCATCATTCTGTCATTAGGTTTTATCTCTCGCCATTCACACTGTATTAATACTTTATTGTTTCAGGGCAGTAAATCCTAATGAGCCTGGCAGATGACGAGTTTGAGACGTTAACTATGGCAGGTTTTTTCTGTTCCTGTCAACCTTCATGCAGCACAAACTCGTCTCTAGTTTACCTCCCTCTTCTGTCTAACGTCTACAGCTGGTTCCATGTGTGCACTCACGTATGAGGATGGACACCGGCTGACTGCGGGTGCCCACGCCGGCGCCGGTCACTGCCGCCACCTCCACCTGGTAGAGGACGTTGGGCATCAGGCCTTTCAGTACTGTGGACAATGTGTTCCCGTCGACGGTCTTGTTGATGTAGTAGCGCGTCTGGTTGGTGCTGCTCACACACCAAACCTGTTCACATACACACCAGGTTTGAGACTCCTGAATCTCTGCTGCTCAGCCGCACTTCAATCCATTGATGAAATGATTCTCCTCTAGCGGCCATGTTTGATTCAACACCTCAGAGTCCCAGGGTCCAACGCTATAGACACTTGGATTGAGGGCTCTTTACCACAGACACACAATAAACAGAAATCAAGATTTAAAGCCAAACTGATGACATGCAAATCTATCAAAAGGAGATGTTTCATTAAAGGCGGCCCGGTGGAGCAGTGGTCCTCCCTGTGGCCCCCATCAAGAAGGTTGTGGGTGGAGCCCCGGCTGCAGCACGGGGTCTTTCTGGGTGAGTCTCCATGTTCTCCCTGTTCCTGCTGGGTTCTCTCTGGTACTCCAGCTTCCTCCACAGTCCAAAGACATCAAGAGGGACCAGGTTAATCCAGACTCTAAATTGACCGTAGGCGTGGCTGGGAGAGCCAATGGTTGTCTGTCTCTATGTGTTGGCCCTGCCATGGACTGGTGACCTGTCCAGGGGGAAGGCTGACACTTCTCTGAGGCACCAGGACGAACCTTCTGGAGTCGAGCTCACGCTCAGTTCAACACGGGTGAGCAGATCTTGAGTTGTGTTCTGGTTTCACAGTGATGACACCATCACATTTTCATTCCATGACAGTTGCGAGCGTGTGTGTGTGTGTGTGTGTGTGTGTGTGTGTGTGTGTGTGTGTGTGTCTGTGTCTGTGTCTTTGTGTCCGTGAGTCTGCTGAACCTCCCTGCAGGTCTTGTCACTGCAGACCAGTCTACTAGCAGTTCCCTCAGGTCTCATCTAAACCTCCACAGTTCTCCATGAAGTGCAATCTAATTTCCAGTGTGGAATCTGAAGGCTGAAAAGACTTCTCTCCTCTCTTGCAGAACTTCCCCACACTGAGAGCATCAATAACTTTCATTTTCAGATGTCTGAAGCTGCTAAGAGTCGCTGCTGAGTGTTCAAACTGAGGGTTTAAAAAGCTTTGAACTTAACACCAGCTGACAGTTCCTAATGGCAACAGGAGATGTGCTTCACACACAACAAGCTAATTATGAGGTTAGAGGTTAAAACTACCCATCACATGTGGAGGGGTATCTTGTGCTGGGGGTGAATACACTCAAGCTACCAGCTACATCGGTGGACATCGGCTGTGTGACAGAGGCACAAGTGACACTGCTGAGTTCGACTTCTGATATAAGTTTGCGGTGGAAACACGTCAGACATGTTGGAGCCTGGAAAGCCTCCTCTCAGTGCACCAGTGGTATTTGGACTCCTATTTTGTAGATTTCTAACACGACAGACTTCTGTTCATCACCAGCATAAAAGAGGCAGACTTGAAAGTCCCACTCAGCTCTAATATCAGCGTACTTCCCTCATGGTCGTATGCTCTGAGGCTCTTGAGTGCTTTTTTTTCATGTGAAGTTAAAAGAGGATGTGTCACGTGTGTGACGTCAGCTCCGGTGTGTTTACCCGGTACTCCTGGATGACGCCGTTCTGCATGTCGCTGGGTGGAGGCTCCCAGGAGACGCTGACGCTGGAGGTGTTGCTCAGCTTCACTGTCGCCACTGTGACAGCTCTGGGAGGGGCGCTGGGGACTGGCAGAGGAGGGAACAGCCTTTATAGCGTGAGCATGCAGCTGACACGGAGAAAGCTCATCCATTACAGCAGCGTTATCAATCAGCACCATCAAAACGTGAGACAGAGCAACTGCCAAACTAAACTGCTGAAGGAGATGAAAGCAGGGACGTATGACTGAAGTGTGGAGACTTGAAAGCCGGCTATACCGGAGCAGGGGGACAAAGTTTGATCAAGTTATTTAAAAAGTTATAATATTTATTCTCAGCCAGTCTGAGCTGCTCAGGCAGGTCAGCAAAGTCTAAGAGTGCCGAAGGCAAAACCGACTGTTTTTAATCTGAAGTCTGAATCGAGCAATAAACCTGCAGAAGACCTCAGGCTGCAAAAACTACGGCGAGCGCAGGCTGAATTTAATAAAAACAGAGATTAATAACCCAAATACAGAGGATGGAAAATTAACCCCCGAATGAGATAACATTTCTGAGATTCATGAGGTGTCATACAGGCTAATGAATAGCCACTTTTGAGATTGTGTTTATTAAATTAGTATTATTCACCATCTCTGCAGAATTATTACCTTCCTCTGGGGTCCGAACCAGTAACGTGCGGCTGTCCTTGCCCTGAAACTCATCGAAATAGGGCCGGATCTTTATCTCATACTCAGATCCTTTGAGCAGGCTGGAGAGGATGGTGCTGCGCTCGGAGGGCGAGTGGATGTCTTGGAGGAGCCAGGTGCCTCCGCTGGGCCGGTAGAAGAGCCGATAGCCCTGGACGTACTGAGACTGACGGTCAACCTTCATGAGCCCATGTGGCACACAGGGAAGAGGAGGAAAAAGCCAAGGGAGAGACAAAGTCAGAATTTGCATTTGTGCACTGCAGGGTTCTGCTAAAAAGGTTGCTAGGCCTGTTGCGGTTAATTATTCGGGTTAATCAGCAGGACCAGAGATCTGGGCTCAGGTCTCGAGCAGTTGCAGCATTTATTCACGAGCACATAGCATCTGTGAGATTCCTGAGCAGGATTCACCCTGGATTCAGCCGTCCT
This sequence comes from Aulostomus chinensis, assembly GCF_037954235.1. Lineage (NCBI taxonomy): Eukaryota > Metazoa > Chordata > Actinopteri > Syngnathiformes > Aulostomidae > Aulostomus > Aulostomus chinensis. Next base: position 26,438,837 of record NC_141334.1, read on the forward strand.
CGTCTTTGCTCCACCCCCTACATGGAGTCATTGCCTGCATCTTCTTACCTGACAGCATGGGAATTCACAAGGGGGGGGCGACGTAGCACAATGTAGGATATTGCCTCCAGTTCCCCTCCTCCATGAGCAGGTACCCTGACCAGGACACAGGCCCTCATCTGGCTTCCCACCTGTGGATTCAGCTAATTGTGTCTCTTCGGACCCCAACCAGACCGGTGGCCAGGCTGAGCCAGGGGGCCTCCTACAAGTTCTTTTGACCTTAGTACCTCTGTGGGCTACTTCAAAGTTTTATGAATGCATTTCCCTGTGCTTTGGTCTGGTGGGCCCTAAGGTGTTAGTATGACATCATGAGCCACTCACGGTCCAGGACACTCGGATGGATGCGGTTGTCAGGGTGACCGGCTCCTGAAGCTGGACGGCCACCTCCCCCAACTCCCTCTGCACCTGCCTGTGATCCACACCCTGACCTGTGGGACTCACATCTGAGGCAAACACACACCTCTCGTTAGAAAGCACTGGAAAGGCACTTGGTGAACAAGAGGGTGGGGGGCGGACCAACCTTGTGTTCTGACGGGCTCAGAGATGGGGCTCGGGTCGCTCAGGCCGTAGGCATTGACGGCCCGGACAATGAACAGGTAGACGGTGTTGGGGAGGAGGCCGCTGATGGTGTGAGTTTCCGTCTTGACCATGTCGGCGACTGTTTGCCAGGTGCTGCCTGCTGATTGGCTGCAGATAATGGAAAAAAAACCTTTTGACCATTGATTTCACACGTCCATATTCTGAGGAGCATCTTAGCTCTCATCTTTACTGAAATCCCATCAAAAAGTGCGGTGCATCCACCCACGTGACATCACAGTGTGTGATGTATCCACGGGGGATCGAGACTTCAGGAACAGTAGAACAACCACACGGAACCCAGCGAACGGCTTCCACCGGTGTTTTGCAATGCTGATTTGATGTGCAGCTACACAATTAATCGGTGCACGGGGAGATCTCCAGGCAATAGCAGGCCCTACTTCTGGCTTGCCTTAACATTTATTATCACATAAACACGAGCAGATGTGGATAAAGTCGCCCAGTTCACAGACGTTTGCTCCAACATCTCATCCAAATGATACAATTTGCTGTGCTAATGAATGATGTAAATGAGGCTCTTACGAACACACAGCTGCCAACAGGAAACGAGGGCATGTTACTGGCCTTGTGGCACCCCCCAGATGCATCCTGCGCAACTCCATCCCTTCTTCCTCCACTTTCTTCCTTCCCTTCTCCCTGTGAGTTTATTGTCACCTTGGCAGAGCGGCAGAGTCACAAAGGCCCCCCCAACCATTTGTTTGACACATTTAGATCTTCCCCCAAGGGCACTGTCGGTGCCAAACTGCACAACAAGACCAAAGAGGAAGACGGCTCCTGAATACTCATCTCAAGTGAGTGCAAGTAACAGTGGGAAGTGATGGAGCTCACAAACTCCCCCGCGAGAGAGTGACCCCCAAACACAGAGGAAGCGACTGAGCTCTCATAAAGAGGATGAAACGTTTGTCTCTATATATTAAACGTTATTAGATCACACACACACGCATGCACACACACACACACGCATGCACACACAAACGCACGCACACACACATGCACGCGCGCACACACACACACGCATGCACACACAAACGCACGCACACACACACACACACACATGCACACACAAACGCACGCACACACACACACACGCATGCACACACACACACGCACACACACACACGCATGCACACACACACGCACACACGCACACATGCACGCGCACACACATGCACGCGCACACACACACACACACGCGCACACACACACACACACACATGCACACACACACACACACACACACACACACACACACACACACACACACACACACACACACTATCCCTTCCCCCTGCTCCCCAAACAAGTCTTCACATCTTCCTCAGGCAAACAAATGTAATTGCAAACATCCCAGTGGTCCCTTCCAGCTGCTCTAAAGAATCAGTCAGGGTTGCTCAGGACGACCGGGAGCTTGTAGCGGAAGACGTCTGTGACCGGATCAACGTAGATCCACTCCTAGATTCAGAGCTCACTCCACCTGGACTCTTCTTAGCTGCGCGGATCCAAAGGTGACACTGTTCCAGACAACGACCAGCTCTCTGACAACATTCACCAGACATCTGTTTCTAGAGGTTACATGTTTGGTTCTGTCACTGTTTGGTGAATTGAGATGAAGTATGTTTTATTCAGGGCAGCCCGGTGGTGCAGTGGGCCTCACTGTGGCCCCCAGCAAGAAGGTTGTGGGTGGAGCCCCAGCAGCAGCACGGGGTCTTTCTGGGTGAGTCTTCATGTTCTCCCTGTTCCTGCTGGGTTCTCTCTGGTACTCCAGCTTCCTCCACAGTCCAAAGACATCAAGAGGGACCAGGTTAATCCAGACTCTAAATTGACCGTAGGCGTGGCTGGGAGAGCCAATGGTTGTCTGTCTCTATGTGTTGGCCCTGCCATGGACTGGTGACCTGTCCAGGGGGAAGGCTGCTGGGATAGGCTCCACCCCCACCACCCTGAACAGGAGAAGAGGGAGAACATGGAGGGGTGGATGGATGAAGGGATGGAGGGATGGATGTTTTGTTCCTCTAATGATCAATGCATATGATGGCAGAGGTCAAATTATGGTGACCTCATTTGATCCTCTGAGCTCCACTGAAGGTGCTTCAGGGGCATTTCATGACCCTACGTTTCAATCATGTCCTGCTGGACTCTCACCAACTACACCTCTTCAAGTCCACCTCTTCCACACGCCTCATTCAGGACCAGACCTCATGTGGTTGGATTGCAGTGGAAATGCGGCGTGGCTCAGAGGTCAATGACCTTGAACGGTCACTGGTACGACACTCGCTCTCACTCTTTTCTCCCTCAGCAGAAGTACTTTTAGTTTCTGTCTGTCCGAATTTGTGCAACAAAATTGGACAAAATCAGAAGCAAACTGAACGAAGCAGTCAGACTAGAAAAGAGAGGGCGTGTCTTTGCAGGCCCTGGCGCTAAGCTCAGATGTGAGGAGGTCACCTGAAGGCCTCGATGATGTAGGAGGTCACGGCAGCTCCTCCCTCGTGGGCGTTGGGTTGCCAGGTCAGAGAGACGCTGTTCTTAGAAACGTCTGTGACGATGGGTTTGTGAGGCGGACCAGGCAGCTGGAAGGGCTCGGCGGTCTGGGCGACCGATGGGTCTGCGCTCTCTGGGTGGTGGTAAACAAAGATGGAGGAAATGACAGCGAGAGGTGCACATTAGATCAGAACGGCTACATCCGCCTTCAGCATTTCCCTAACGTCCTCCGTGCGATCCCACTAATGTTGACTGAACATTTGCGTCCACGTCACCGCGGGCGGAGCTCCTCACTCCCACCAGGCTGGAAATGTGGATGACACGAGATCTCAACTCCCCATTACAACGTTAATAGTCAAATAACAAAGTTGGATGTCATCAGAGCAGCTGCTCAAGTCATTACTCCTCCATTTAATGCCACTAATGAAATCTCTGCCGCTTGAAATATTTGACGCCTGATGGGTGGGGGAGGAGATGAAAAGGGCAAAGCAGCTCAAGTCACTGACACGGTGCGTCGGGTGCCTGCAGCGGCGGCTGACTATATCTTCGAGTATCAGTGGGAATGAGGCCGCTGTCATGCTTCTATTTATTGATACTGGCAGCCTGCCGCTGCACCAGCAGGGGTTAAGTGTTTGACTAGGGTTCAGCTACTGGTGTTATTGGTCCAATTAAATGAAACTATCTTGTGTCAAGAACGGCTCCTGAATCTTCTACGACTGATAATTCACTGCCGTTAATTGAAATGGCGTGAGCCAGGCTAACGACCAGGCAGGGATGCCATTTTCTGCTGCATGAACTGATTGTCTACTTGTTGCTGTACACCACCACCTCATAAAGTCGAATCACGCAGGAACTATTTTACCTTTGACTGTGAGGACTCCACTCCAACTCGTCTCCCCACTGGAGCTGGAGGCCAGGCATGTGTAAACACCCGAGTCCGTTTCCTGGCAACAGAAGAATGTGCATCATTAGCTCTAGTGAGTGTGAGTGAGTGTGTGTGTGTGTGTTCAAGTGATGCAGCGTTAATGTACCCATGATCAGTGATTGAGACTGAATGCCACGTCTCTCAAAAGCAGAATGTTGGTGTGGGAATACTGAGCAGCGGGAAGCTGCAGGGACGAGACGCCGCTGGAACAGTGAGCCGTGATTAAGCGGGAGCCAACCAGGTGATCACTTTCACAAGGAAGTAATGGCGGCTTCCCATCAGTCTGACTTGCTCCTGTCTCTGTTTCTCTCACTATCTCCCTCTCTCTCCCTCTCGATATGGCATCAGGACAAGTTCACGGAGGACAGCTCGCACCCATTAAGCAGTGCACACACACACACACACGAATCACAGATGGTATCACGCGAGTGTCTAACGGACACTAACAACAGACGTGAGGGACAGAATTACTGACGCATGGACAGACAGAACATGGTCAAATGTTGGAGGCCTGGTGATCTCCTCACAGTTGGACGGGAGGTGAGGCCGTGCACCTGGATTGACAGTGATTAGCTGGTTCATAATAACTCAACTCATTCTGGTTCCATTGCAATTTACTGACACGCATGATATGATGGATACGATCGAATAATTCACGAATGACGTCCACTCCCATAATTATCAGGGTTCATACCCCCGAGAGGAAAACGTTCCCAGGATCTCTGGAACGTCTCTTCACTCAGGAAGGAGAAGCGCAGGGATTCATTCAGACATCTGTGAGCTACATTTTCATGACTTTTCCAAAATATTCTTTGTTGAAACTTTCCCAGGCCTGGATATTTCCATGTCATCCCTTCCCTGAAGCTTTCAGGTTTGAACGCTGAGACACAACGTCACACATCGTCACAGGACATCACTTGGGTTAACTTCTCCAGCTCGTGCTCTTGGAGGCAACACAGTTTCTTGACTGAGCGATGACATTATAACATTCTCTATTCTGAGTAAACTTAAAAGATCCATGACAATGTCTTGTGTTCCGGTTCCACTTTCTAGGTTCTGTATGTGTTGCAGGAGCGAGGCGGAGGGATGAAGCTGAACTCGTGAAAACCTCGGTAACGTCTGCTGTGCCTGTTCAGTTAACCCGCCTATCAAAGAGCTCAGCGTACGTCAACTTGTTCATCGTTGACTGACAACAGTTTCTCAGAGTAATCGACTCTTCAGCCGCTCTACTGCTTCCACTTCAGACTTTGTGTCAACTGTAGTCGCTGCACCTTCTTTTCCCGACTGATCTATTCTCAGTGAATCCATCTGAAATGAAGGCTACAGTCAAGCTGGTGGCTTTTATGTTCCTTGTCTGATTCCTCCGTGCCAGGCGAGGAGAGTTAACGCCACCATCAAAGACAGAATTTTAATGAACAGTTAAAGGTCTAGAAATTCTGAAGCGCCGGTCTCCCTACTCAACAGCTACTTAGCATTCTGGACAGGCTCTGAGCAAATGTAATTAAGAGGTGTGATAAATGTGCCTGCAGGTACGTGTGCGTGTGTGTGTGTATTATATATACACACACACACACACATACATATATATATATATATATATATATATATATATATATATATATATATATATATATGTATGTGTGTGTGTGTGTGTGTGTATATATAATACACACACATATATATATATATATATATA
>NC_141334.1:26447068-26509568 GCF_037954235.1 Aulostomus chinensis
GTGTGTGTGTGTGTGTGTGTGTGTGTGTGTGTGTGTGGCATGCGCACACTGATGTGTGCCGGTGGTCAAGGTGACCTTTAGATAAGCACGGGTGCAGGGATTACGGTTATTGTTAATCTTGGCAGATGTGCAGAAGCAGTGTGGTATCTGAAGGTGGAGGATGAGCTGATGTTTGTGATGGATGCATTCGTAGTGGGTGCACAAAAGCTCACACAAGCAGGAGCTGACTCGGACTGAGCTGAAGTCATTTACCAGCAGATTAGTGCACCACCTTACCACCGTGTTGGTAAGTAAGGCTTCGTTCAGGTGGAGAACCCTGCCCCCTCCCTTGGTTGACCACAGCCCTGAAGACTCCACCTGGCTCAACTAGAGCAAAGTCAAGCGCTCTGCCAGTCTAGAAGCTTCTACAGAGTTTTAGCATCTGATGAAGCTTCGTCACAACACGACTCACTGTCGTGAGTCACAAAGCACAAACGTGAAGAGGACAAAGAGAAGTGATGACTGCTATTGAACAGACTCGTGCAGCGCTGAGTCCCAAAGTTCCTGATTCTGCTAATGAGCTGCTGCTCTCAACCACTTCTTTCAAGTATTCTTCAGTGTGACATGATGCTCTACTAAATTAGCATCCCAGTCACAGGATAAGAAGACATGAAAGCTGGCTGTAGTTGAGGGCGTGGCTACCGTGTGATTGTTGCTGGTAACTCCAAATATGGTCAGTTTGAACTTTGCAAAGACGTTTGATGCTGGTCTTTGAACGTGTTTGAAATAACTGTGGCTGTAATTCCTGCAGGAGCATGTCAGACCTCTGAAACACAAAGGAGCTTTGGAGAGACTTTGAGTAAACGTGAGTGTGTGTAGTTGCTCTTACTACTACTACTACTACTACTACTACTACTACTACCACGACTACAGGAAAACAGCACAGGATATCTTGAACAGTATTTATGATGACTAATGGTGCTCTAACTTCATGTGGTTCACATGTTGGAATCATCTGCAATGTTTGTGAATGCGAGGTGCGTGCATGGAAGTCACACCGCACTTCTGACGGTGTTAACTTGATGAGGAAAGACAACAGAGAGGCTGTTGACAGGGAGGGCAGATCCACTCGGATGGGAGTCACATGGCCTGCTCAGTGCTACAGGCACCTGTGAGGGCTGCTGCTTCCTCCTGTACAGTGTGTGTGTGTGTGTGTGTGTGTGTGAGTGTGTGCCTGCTTGCGGAGTTGTGTGTGTGGTCGTGATTTAGAGGGGAATTTTAATTAGTTTTCCTCCGTTTTGCTGCAAGATGTTCCAGTCTTCTGTCGGTGATACATCACCATGCAGACCCAAACACAATCGGCCTCATTCACTTGTTCTGCGAGCGCAGCCCCTTTTACTCCCAGTGAAAGCCTTATACATTATGCAGAGGATGTGAGCAACGGAACCCATCATGACAGATGCCTCCCTGAGCTGCCTGCATATGCTCGGACATCCTCCTCAGCTGCACGTGTGGGCCGCCTCATCACTTACACCGACGGGGGAATCACTCAAAACTAAGTGGCTTGTCAGAGCATCCTGCCCGACAGGTGACTGTCCTGTAAGCCCCTCCCCTCATTCTGGAGGCCCCGACCTTGAGTTGACCCGTGTTTAGGCGGGTTAAACACAGCCCCCCAGATGGTGGCGTTTGATCAGCGGACGGGGAGTCGTGTGGGCGGCGTGCGGGGTAAACGGCCGAGCCACATGACCATTAATCAAAACCGGCAGCTTGCACTGCTGCAGCAAACAGATTGCTGAAAAATGGATGAGGTGTGAGGAAGAGAGAGAGTGGGAGGGGGGGCAGAGGAGCTCCAAAGGAAAGTGGAATTCTCTGTTGTTTATTTATTTGGTTACTTTTGTGACATTAGTGTTTCTGTGCTCAATCTGCTGGTCAGAGACAGAGAAGTGAACTTTGGGGGCTCTGTGTTTGCCGCATGTTAACGTGCCAGTTAGCATTCGCCTCCTGCACAATAGCAGATAGCTGCTTGATAATGAGGGACATCAGATTACACACTCCAGCATGTGTACACAAGCAATTTGAGTCAACACACACTTGATTTCCTGCTTTTACCTCATCTGTCTCCATCATTTGGTTTGCTCCTCTCCCTTCGCTTTGTTTACACACTCATACACACTCTTACTCCCAGACTGCATAGGATGCCTTGGCACCTGTGTGGGACAGTGGCAATGTGTGCAAGCATGTGTGTGTGTGTGTGTGTGTGTGTGTGTGTGTGCGTGTGTGTGTGTGCGTGTGTGTGTGTGTCTCTCTGGCGAAGATCCCGGGGTAATGGCATCTCCTTGGTGCCAGCGTCCGAGGAACAAACAGGCCATCTGTCCCCCTCCAGGAGCCCAGATGAGACCGACTTATTTCCATGGATTATCTCAGGGTTAAGTGTACATCGTGACGGCCATTTCATTCCTGCTTGCTCGCATGACAAAGGGAGGCTGCGGCTGTGTTTGGGAGCCTAATGGAACAGATCCACTCCTGCATAAACAGCCTGAATCTCTCCATGTGTGAAACGGTGGTTGAGAAGCGTATTTTTAGACTTCGGGTCTCATTTGCTCCATCTGAAGCATGTAAACGCTCTGACTGTGTGTTTATTTCAGAGCTCTACCTAAACAAATGTGACATACGGAGCTTGAATGCATCTCGTCCTCCTGCAGACGTGTAGGATACTGTATCAGGGTAGGTAACCTGGAGAATTTAGGAAATAATCAAGTAATGTGAGAAAATATCTGGAAGGACCTTTTCAGTGCAGAACACTTGTGTTTGATCTGAATCTCCATGACAAGCAGCTCATAAATATTCAATGGTTGTGTCTGAAAGCGCTGACCAGGTTTCACTGTTGTCTGAATGTGTCGTGAGAACTACTTATTACTTATTATTATTATATGGCTCAAATGATCCCACAATGCCAGGGGACAGGAAGTGTTCAGCTGATGGTCAGCCAGGAACTAGGTCATACGTTGGTGATTCTGGACACAGTCTAGCTGGTTTATCACAGATACGTTACTCGTATGTTAGACTTTGCGCGCGTCTCCTTGGGGTTGGAAGTTGAGTCAGATTAAGTGTGTGGCCACAGCTCATCCGTGACCAACAGTCCTGAGGAACACTGTGTTGATGTGTTCTCTGCTAGCAGCTGTTGGAGCAAGTTAAAAAAGCTGAGGACTGAGCGAACTCCATGTGCAAGCCATCCCTGGTGAGAGAGAGAGCGAGAGAAGAGGGACCTGATCCGCCCAAGCTAACAGTGGATGAGTCGCTGCCACGATGGCCAGCCTCCGTTTATGTTGGCCCTCCTACCCTGGACTCAGAGCACCGAGGCCCCGTTCAGGATAGGGACGGGCCGGGCTGCACTTCCGGAGGTCGTTCGGAGTGCTGTAGCAGATCACCTCAGCCTAGAAAGCTCTTATGTTCTGATAGAACACAATGTTGCAGCCATCATAGTTCAGACTACTTCACATGTGGATGTATGTTCCTGTGGAGAAGCTCCACCACACTGTGTTCCTGATTTACAGGGTTCAAGAGATTGGGACGGACAAACCAACCGCTTGGAAGCACAGAGCCACGCTGACTGGCTTCACGTCTAAAGGGAGAAACCGTCTACACTGCAGCCAACTCTGTTTTATTGTCGGACTCCAGTGTCTCGTCTCTAACATCAATGATCTCACTTCTGAAGTCGAAGGTCATAAATAACTGCTGTTGTTGTGTTTGCTTTCACTGTACAACAATCAAATCACACAGAGCCCCGACTGAGGCCGTGCACGGCTGCTCTCTGTGCACCGTCTGCTCAAACCCAACCACAGCCGACGCACGTCCAGCATGCAGCGTGACAGCTCCGAATGGCTTCCAAAGCACAACACCAGTTAGTGCCCTCAGCTGTCGAGTCACTCGCTTTTATTCCCACATGACATGAACGCAGCATCAGGTGTAGTTTAGGCCCGGTTGGTCCTCTCAGACGGTTCCCTCCCAGCCTCTCCTCCGTCTCCCTCCTCCACCCTCAACCGCAGCAGTGATGTACTGGGAATTTAATTACAAGTCTCTGTGATCGTTAATCATTGAGAACCCACAATCAATTAAAGTGTGAGCCTCCTCCAGTCTCACCAATGCAGCGGTGACCTCAGGTGCTGCATGGTACCCAGGAGGGAATTCTGAGCCGAATGGATTTCATTAGCAAGGAGTAAGACAGCGCTAACGACTGTTAATGGCCTGGCACGCTCATTAACATGGTGATCACGCCTCCTGCTTGTGGTTTTTGTGACATTTCCTGCCTCTCCTCTCCTCATAAAAGCTAATCATTTGAGTCAACTGTAAAAATGTCCTCTGTTTAAGCGCTTCATACTCTCTGGGTAATCAAAACTGCAGCGTCCTTTTCACGTGGGAGATGCTGTTTGTCTCATGATGTCTGATGTGCAAATAACCACGGATTGTGAGTTTCTTTTCTTGAATTAACTGAAACTGTTGACGACAGACAGAGAGGGAGTTGAAGGTCATTTAGTGACAAATGAAATCGTCCTTGGGTTTATGATACGCAGTTTAGCTCTGTCCTCATACTGTCCTCATACTGTCCTCATACTGTCTTCATACTGTCCTCATACTGTCCTCATACTGTACTCATACTGTCTTCATACTGTCCTCATACTGTACTCATACTGTCCTCATACTGTACTCATACTGTCCTCATACTGTCCTCATACTGTACTCATACTGTCCTCATACTGTACTCATACTGTACTCATACTGTCCTCATACTGTCCTCATACTGTCCTCATACCTGGAGGTTGGTGATTTGGAAGGTTCCATTTTCCATCAGGCTGATGCGGCCGTCATTGGCCAGGATCCTCTGGCCGTCTTTCTCCCACTGGATGCTGGGGATGGGGTTGCCCATGATGTGGCAGTGTAACTGAGCGGTGGAACCAGGGGTTAAGGTGTGGTTGGCTGGCCCTTGGCGGATGATCGGAGGGACACGATCTGAAGGTGCTGGAGGGGACAGAAGAAGGTTGATAGGGTGAGCTGTCTCCGCATTGCTGAAGCCCAGCAACACAGTCCAGAGCCACCAGAGTGCCTGTACCTGAGGGACCAGCCAGTGTTCTAGTGAGGTCTCAGCGCCCCCCCCCCCCCACCTGTCTGCCTGTCTCCTGTAACCAGGCAACATGCGCCTGCCAAACTGACCTGACCTCATGTCTCCGTCCATCAAGACAGCTCAGCTCTTAATATGGACTGTCTGATAGTTATTTATCTATTCTGCTCCTGGCCTCGAATCACTCCCCACACTGACCTCTACCCATAACAATAATAATAATAATAATAATAATCTTTATGTGTACAGCAGATTTCTATCATGAAGCTCAAAGTGCTTCATGATAAAGAGAGAAAAGCATCAAAATCATTTTCAGAGAGAATAAAACCAGAACGCCTATCATGAACAACAACAGCGCAGCAGCAAGCGAGCGAAGTATCTCGCCCCCCTCACAGCTGCTGGTCCTGTGCTCCACCATTGTGGGATGTAACTGACCAAAGCTGCTTCACTGATCTTCTGTCTGCTGTTGCTGAAAACCTCCAATAATCCAGCAGCAGATGGTCGCGGTGTTCTTGGGGCATGCGGAGAGTTGGGGAGTTAGCAGTGTAGCTTGGTCCTTGTGAATCAAGGGCTTTGTTTGTGAGGGGGAGGGCCAAAACTCACATAACCACCCCATGAATCATTGTGCGCTGTGGTTTTAGCAAATATTAAACCAAGTAGACGGATGCGTTACATCAAGATATTGATATCTCTGTGGAGAGCTGGGCTAGCAGCTTTCTGCTGCTTCAGGTCTTACCGCTAAGCTAAGCAGCTGCCGGCCGCAGCTTTAGATTCAAAACAAGCACACAAGCTTGTGATAATCTTCTTATCAAAACTTGGCAAAAAAACCAAGAAGCATATCTCCAAAAATGTACAACAAGCAGCCAGCTAAAACATTTAATGTTTGCACGAGAGATCTCCCTCACTGCTGCTGACACTGAGCTAGCATCGCGAAACAGAAACTCAGCTTTTGTCGGCCGCACCCTTTTCTTAGCCGTCCTTGTTGTAGCAGAGTTACGGCGATAGGATAAAGATCAGGTGGCAACATACTCAGAGCTGCTGGAACATTAGCAACACCTGATGGACACGGATCCTGACGCAGCCATGAATGACATAGAGGGCGGCTGACCAGAGGACCTTCACATCAGGTCATGAAGCTGGACGCCATAAACAAATCCCTTTGCCAAATCTTTGAATGCACATCTGCCATATTCTCATCTTCATGATAAAATGGAACAGTCAGCACCCGGAGAGCAAAACAGACAAGAGCAAAAGTGTAAAAACTAAAATGGCTTCAAAGTCAGCACGCGTTTTATCTGAAAGTCTCAGAAAGCCACCCGCACCTCAGGTTCTTGGGTTCTTGGTGAGTCACTCGTGACTAAATCAGCTGTTCGGTCAACTAAAACCAGCCTGTGTCCTTGTGAAATGTAAAATGTCACCGCGTCCACTCCAGGGGCCTCGGATCGCTCGTCTCTCTGGTCCCGCCCCAGTTCAGCATGCAAATCAATGACATCGATTCTCCTCGGGCAGGAATCTGCTAATTCACTTACCTGCTGTCAGTGTGACGGTCTGCTTGACTCGATATCAGGGAGCAGCTCAGTGGAGCCAGGTTTTATGATTCATGGTGCTTGAAGGGGTCTGTTCAACAGCCACTCTCTCTGCCTCGCCACACAAACTCAACTCATCTGACCAGTGACTCTGTTATGATGCAACCTGTTTTCATTAATTAAGGCCAACGAATGCTGGCAGATTCTTGGCAAACCAGAGTGAATTAGAGACTCAACTTTCTACTCACAGTGAAAGTTAGACTGAGGACAGTCCACTGCAGCTCCTCCAGCAGCTGTGAAATGTAAAGTGGTGTTGGCTTTGAGTGAGAGGAGGTGAATGAAGACTTGCATCTCCAGCAGCTAACCCTCGCCACATGCAGGAAACACATGTCCTACAGCCTTAGCATTAACTCTTGGGCGTTCACAGCCACTCTGACAGCACCAGCAGGCTCAGGGGCTTATAAGGCCGCGCTGCACGCCTGTAAGTCTGCAGGGTCCAGCTTCATTGTAAACACGCTGCTATGAGTGCTGCCAACCAGCCCAGTTACGCTCAGCTTGAATGCATCACATAAATCCCAGAGCCTTCCTTTTCCTGCCTTTCTTTGGGGCGAGTGATGCTCACAGAGCACTGGACACACAATGACTGAGCAGAAAACACATCGGCCATATTTGCCTGCGTGGACGGATCCTCTCATTAGTATTCTGTGGCGTCGAGCGCTGCGAGCTACCTGGAGTTAACGTTAAAGGAGTTGGCGCAGAACCACGTCCCTGTGTGTTCCCTGAACGGATGCGATCCAGCATATGTTCCTGCAGCCTCATTTGCATCCAACTAACACCAGTTGTCCCTTTTGATCACATCAGATAAGACCTCCTGCTGTCTGCTCATGTGGGGGAGGGATATTTTAATTTGAGACAGATTTGAGGGGTATTTGGTTTAATATTGGCGGGAAGGAAAGGGGAGGGGGCTAAACAAACAGATTGTGAGAGTTGTCTGATCATATATGAAGCTGCAAATGTCTGGATTAAAGATTAGCAAAGACGTTTCCAATGGATTAGAGACGTTGTATTTAAACCCACAATGTGTGTAAATGTGGTGGCTCTTTGGTATCGGCCAGTTCACTAAGGAAAGCTTCACAATATTTCATTTATGTGCCTTCATTGGCCTCCTCATACTTTAACCAGGCTACTGGGAGGCATACGAGCTGCTGGCCAAAAGCTCGTGCTCACCCAACACGTTTTATTTGAGAGATTTAGACTGACACTTGAATGCGGCTTATTACTTTCATGCTGCTGGAGAACATTTCAGCAGGGAAAGAGGGAGAACCTCAGTGGAACTCTACCTGCAAAAATATACGTTTAACAAATGAAATACTTTGATGAACCTGCATACCTGCAGGTCATAGCTAACGGATCGGTTCCTCCCAAAGCAGCTGGAGAACATCCAGGACTGGAGGACGAACACTGCAATGAGTGCCTCCGTGAACCTGGTGACTGGAGCTGACCCAGCAGCCAGGACGCCAAGAGAAGCCGGCGCTCACTGAACAGGCTCTTTAGCATCTATCCTGGGTCTAATCTTGCGAGACTAATGTTGGACATTCTCTGGATGGCTCGGTAGATGAATCGCGCTCGTGGTCCTGCCTGGTCAGTTTGTGTTGGCTTCTGCGATCAGCAGGAAGAACAACGTTGGGATGCAGAGTATTAAAATGTACTTTAAACCGATACTACTGACATTATGACCCAGAGATGAAATCAAAGTGTCTCTGTAATGTCGTCACTTTACACGCCTCCGTTTGTGATGGGAGGTGCTCAGCATCAGAGAATCCAGCCGCCGCTTTGGCCCAACAACAAACCGTAGTAGCCGCCAAAGTCCCAAACGTCCAGCCATTTTGTTCTGAATCACTGTGAAGCCAATTTACTCCCGACCTAAATAATCACGTGACTTGCGTTTGGTCAAATGAAGCAGGCCGTTGGTGGTGGAGTTTCTACAGTGTCTGCAATGATGAAATTCCTGCCTGAATCGTGCTGCCATCATCTGGTTGTGTCCTCTGTCCAGCTGCTACAGTCGCTGACCAACAGAGAGGAGAGCCAGCGCACTTCTGGGAAAGCAACAGTAGAATTCTCCATCACTTTAATAGAGGATTTGTAACTGGGCTTCGTTTGGCAGAGCACTCACTCAACAGTCAAATAGGATTACAAGAACAAAATTCATGGTGTGATGATGTCATTGCAAGTGAGCAAATACAAGAGGAGTGAGGAGTTCAACATGGCTGCCGTAGCAACTCAACCTGAGAGGAGACAAAGAAATACTGGAACAAATCTTTCAGCACCTCAGTGAATCCTGGAAGCCACTGCTGTTTACTGGCCTTCGACTTCTTGTGTATCATATTGCTGTCATCCTGTAATCCGACTCTGTGTGTGTGTGTGTGTGTGTGTGTGTGTGTGTGTGTGTGTGTGTGTGTGTGTGTGTGTGTGTGTGTACACTCACCACTTTCCACCTCCAGCAGGGCTTTCGTCAGGATGCTTCCCGCCACGCTGATGGCCTGGCAGATGTAATAGCCGGAGTCTTCCACGCGGACGTCAGCGATGGTCAGCTCACCGCTCAGCGACACTGAGAAGCGCCCGGACTGGGACGGCTCCTGAACGGGGAACAGCAAGATCTGGAGAAGACAAAACAACCTGCAAATGAGTCTGTTTGACTTCTTTTTCCTTCATGTCCATGCATCTTTTCCTCTGCTTCTGCTGAGTGAAGAGCGTGAATCTTCAGCAGCTCCTGACACACAGTGAGGAATTTAAACCTCGCAGTCAGACAGAGTTAAATCCTCTTCAACATTAACAGCAGAGGATAAAGGGGTGAGGTGTTTGGCCAGCAGCATCCGCGTGCAGGAGGACAGAGAAAGGCCACAGAGGGATAGGTTCACTGAGGTCTGTGGATGGATGCAGGAACAGCAGCACAGAGGATGAACGCACCTACTGGTTCTAGGTCTACACAGCACAGGAACTAAGAGTTGGAGCCGGTTAGACATTTCAGCAGTAGCCTCCGGTGTGAATGCAACATTTTAAATTAAGGAAGTGGGTGGGATATTGAGCCTGTTACTATGAGAATACATCTGTTAATGTGATCCAGTGAGTCAGGCCCCTGAATATCAGGGTCTTGCTCAAGGCGACTGACAGCGGCACACTGCTGTTATTAAAAAGCCAGACCCTCTGGCAGCCTTCCCTGAACGGCTCCTTGCACCTCAGCAGCAGTAACCATTACCATCAGCCTTTCCAAGGGATCATTGGTAAGACGATCATTTCAATCTGAGCAAGCTGGCGCCGGTCTCCTAATACCACTTTGTTCCTCAAGAGGCAACAGTGAGTCACAGTAGCGTCAAGGAGGAGCAGCTGAATCAGAGAGTTGCCTGTCTATTCACTGAGTTACGGTAACTTACAAAGACTACTCTCACTCTGAATAGAAAAAACCCACTGACACAATAACATTTGGTGTTTGACCTCATTATAAAACAGTTAAATAATCATTAGGTCCTAACTGGGAAGGCGGCCGAGGTCCAGGACCAGGACCAGTTCCAGGACCAGGACCAGGACCAGGACCAGGACCAGGTGCAGGACCAGGAAAACCTGCTAGTGTTCCCACACATGTCACCTGGCGCTATTAAACCACTAACACTAAATCTTGATTTCCTTGTCTACAGTCAACACATCGTAGCCCACTTATACTGATGCTGCTAGCGTGCTGCTAACCGCCATGCAGGCCTGCAGGTGGTGTCTCTCTCTCTTTATTTTAGTCTGGTCTGAGTGTTGGAATGGAAATCAACTGCTGCTTCCTTTTGATTTGAGATACGGAGCACTAGCTGGTTCAGTCCAGTGCTGCTTCTGCACGAGGAGACATACAGGGATGTTTTGCCAGGGTTCCCTTTCTAAAACAGTACAGTTGCTTTTCCCACATTTCCATCCCCGATATTCTGCAAGCTCCTGTTCTGAGAGGCCACCACCATCCCAAATACGCTATACTTCCTGTTGCACTCCTCCTCCTGCTTCTCTTCCTCCTCCATGATTTCTCCTCTTTATCTCTCTCTTCTACTCTCGTTCTCCCTCTCCCACACAGATTCTGCAGGCCTCCTCCAATCCCCCCCCCCCCTAATCTGTACCTGGAAGCCGTGCTACAGGCACCCACGCGCTCTCATCACGCCTTTCAGAGTATTCCAACAGGCTGCAGAGCTTATCATAGGCCGCCTCTCACTCACTCACTCACTCACTCATACACACACACAGAAACACACACAGAAACACACACATTTCCGAAGACATGCAAGCCTGCCCGGACTCACACTTTGATGAATAATACCCTGGGTAGTAATATGATGGGAAAATTAGGTGTGTATGAAAGTGTAGCTGTGTGTGTGTGTGTGTGTGTGTGTGTGTGTGTGTGTGTGTGTGTGTGAGAGTCACACAACAGCCCACAGTGATAAAAGCACAGGATGACCGTCAAGAGCATGACAGTAAGAAGAGACAGGTTCCCTGTGAAGCACATGCATCAGGAGTTACTTTATTTTGATTTATTTAAATCAAGGACACTGTAACATTTCAAAAATGCAGGTTCTAAAAAGCAGGGTCCACTTCTTGCATTTTAAAGCTGTGCTAATGTCACTCTGAATATTCCTTTTGGCAGGAAAATGAAAACTAAAAAGCTTCACTGAGTACGAAGCTGCTGAATGCGCTGACAACCACTCCCTAATTCATTCACCACAAAACTGAATAACATATTCTGATATGTGCAGTATGTTCTTGTGATGTGGCCCATTTGAAAGACGACTTCACTTCCCATGGCTTTGCTGGTAGAAGTGTAATTTCTGATCCTGTAGGAACACGATCGCCCAGCGGGAGCCCCGCAGCACTCGCCCGCCCTGCCACTCAGCGGCGAGTGCCAATGAGCCTCTGTCAGATAAAAACTGACCCCAGATGTGATGGATGCCTCCGCAGCACAGCCATCCCCGCCAAATAAATCACCACATCTCTTACCTGGCTGCCTTCTCTTTGCCAAAAGACGGCAGGTGGAGGGTTTCCTTTGGTGCCGCAGAGGAAGGTGACAGTGCGACCCGGAGCTGTGATCTGGTCCCGCGGACGCACCACGATCTGGGGGGGCACTGTGATACCACGGAGAGGGAGAGACAGAGAGAGAGAGAGAGAGAGAGAGAGGCATGGTTGTCATGTCACAATAGAAATGACTTCTGTGTGTGTGTGTGTGTGTGTGTGTGTGTGTGTGTGTGTGTGTGTGTGTTGAGTAAGCAGCGAGGATGCGCTGACACTGAGAGCATTAAGCTGTGAAAGGCCACCAGTCATGACAGCGACTCCTAACTGACAACTCTCTCACTCAAGCACTCTGTCTCTTTATCTTCACACACACACACAGACACACACAGGTGAACACACACACATACACACACACTCGCACCAATGCACTAACGCTCTGTCAGGGACGCACCATCACATACACACATACATGTATTGACTGACTGTCAACCTTCTAAATATCTGCTGCCATTCTGGACTGTTCAGGTCGGGGGTTCCAAACCCCGGCCCGGGGCAGACATGGCTGGTTTGAGATGGTTAATTTCACTCATCGTGGACTCTTCAGTTTGTTTCTCCTGCGTGTTTGTGGGTTGATCAGGTATTTTGTCAGATCTGCTTTAGTCCTCCGCCGTTACTTCCTGTCTTTGTCCCTCCTCTTTTCTGCCATCACCTGAGTTCGGTCTGCTGATCAGCCTCAACTCTGTTCCCAGTGTTTCTGATCCAATCAGCTTGGCTTAGCTCTAGAACTTTAGTTTCTCTTTTCTTTCTTAATTATTAAAAACTCCCGTCAGTTCACATCCTGCCTGTCATGTCTGCTCTCGGGAGTCTGTGTGTTTAGGGCTGACGAATGGACCAAAGAAGCAGTGCAGCTACAGACGTACATGGAGGAGGAGCTTCCCTTCCAAGACAACATCACCAAGATTCTAAGTGCTCATTCATTATTTCTGAATGTCAATCACTGCCTCATGTGAAGACCTCTGACCCAGCTGGGATCCACATGGTCAAGTTGTGTTTCCAATCAACTGTCAAGTGATCTGTGAGAAAAGTGCAGATGTGCGCTTCTATCAGCTGGTTTGGAGCAAAGAAAGCAGGCTAAGCAACCGTTTTAATGCTTGAAATAGAGTTTTCTTTCATGCCAAATCGTGGGGCCATGTTGCAGAAGAGGGACTTTGGGAATATCCGCCGAGACGCCAGCAGCAGAAACAGCTGCTCAGTCTCAAAGTTCTGCTACATCACAGCTTCTTTGAAAAACGTGGTTCTGTCTCCCATTTTGCATACTAATCCTTTTTGGAGGAAGACAAAAAAGAAAGCACCTCAGGAGTGTAAAACAGGTTTTATGAAATTGAAGAAGGTTAAGAAAAAAAACCCTGCGGCATCCATCCGCTTTTTTTTAACGCGATACTTCAAAATGTGCATCAGAACAGATTGATGGACACGTGACGGCAGTTGCCACCAGTCCCGGTGCAGCAGCCGCGATCCCGTCCAGACACGCTGGACACAGACGCGTGGTACTGCGAACAAACACCAAGGTGAACATCTCCGTTCTCCTGCGGCTGCTTCTGAGTTTCAATGTGAGATCAGAAGACAGAGCAGATGATGACGCCCCACACAGCCCTGGAGGGGAGCTCCATAAACTCACCATGACAAAACAAAAACTGGAGATATGAGAATCTTTTGTCAATGATTTTGAAGTGAATTAACGGATGCTTGGAGGAACGATTAATTAATGCTAAGATTCTGGATGCAAACGACCTCTGAATATGAGGTTTTTCTCTTCCAGCGGCAGCGGAGTAGAGATGTTTTTCCTCCATTTCAATTAGACTGTTGGAGTTGATAACTCAGCTAATACTCTCTTATCGGCTGTTCGATGCTCGTAACACTCAATTATTCAAACCCTGTCCAAACATTCAGACAATGCTTCCAACCAACTGGTGAATTATTCATGAAGGAAGCTTTGGAGACAAACTGAAAGTGGAAACATGTCAAGGACATGAGTGGCATGTTCGCTCCTTCCCAGGGTGCTGCCGTCCCTTCAGCGACTCTGAGAGGGAGACACCCCGGCGGACTGCTAAGGCTTCAGAGAAAAGACTCACTGATGAGTCGATTCAACACCCGAGGTTCCCGGTGTCGTCCTGGAAACCACAACAGATGCCCTTCTACGGTAATCAAGCAATCATATATGTTGAATGTCTCCTTTACTATGAGGTCAGCATCCAAGCTCGCCCACTGCTTTTATCTTTGGTCGATGAAGCCTGATAGAGATGCTTATTGGTTTTCTCATGTTGCGGTGCTGAAGCGGGTCATCCCAGAGCCCCCGGGAAGCTCTGATCCCCATCACCAGGCCGAGCACTTGTCTTTGAACTTAGCGTGAGGACAGAGGGGGACGGAGGCTGTCGCACTCTCTCTCTCTCTGCATGCTACCCTGAGTGTGTGTGTGTGTGTGTGTGTGTGTGTGTGTGTGTGTATGTGTGTGTGTGTGTGAGTGTTTGAGACACACAAGTCTTTGATTTCTATTGATTCTGGAGCAAGTGACAGGCCTTCCTCCACCGAGGGGGTTTGAATGCATAATGATGCCTCCCGCAGTCCTAATTGATTTCTCATCTTCCAACCTGATCTCCTGCTTCTCTTATATTCTCTGTCTCAATTTGCATAGAAAGAAAGAGGGAGGCTGGGAGCTGGAGACGCTTCCTCCACAACAGAGGAAGAGAAGTGAAGGCAAAAAGCACCAACAAAGTCCCGGTGGAAGTCGAGACGAAGAGGAATTCACATGAAATGAGAAGCTGAATGAAGAAACCAAAATGTAGAAAACTAAAGGTCAGATTTGGAAGTGCTGCTCATTATTGGTCCTCCTTGGGCCAGCATGGCTCCAGACGCGCCTGATTCCAAGTGCCCTCGAAAGCTCGCTGTGATCTGGCGCTACAGAAATAAACCTCATTGACTGCAGTCGGACTACCACGCCAAGACATCCAGGGTTGGACTTACTCAGGCACGTGACCGGCCTCTGAGTTCTGTGCATGTTCTCATGTCTGCTGCAGTATTTAACCTTCGAGTCAGCCAGCGCAGACTGACAGCTGAGGTCATCACAGCGGGAAAAAGCGTGAAGCACTTGTTTTTCTTCCGTTGGGGTTTAATAGTTGTCTGATGGAAGTTTGCTCATTTAACGCTGGTTAACTTCTTGAGTTGAACTGGAATAACGTGCGATTGACCAGCTGTTCAAGGACAAAACACCAGCACGCTGCTCCAGATGTGGACAGGCTTCCGCCAACAAATCAGTTCTTCCCTGGTTCTTGTGTACTGGAACACCAACGGTCCAAACAACTGAAGCATCAAGCTACAAGGATAGCTGGACTGCAGCGTGACCCCGGCTGGTGGTGAGGGCGCTGGTGTGTTTCAGCGGCTGGTGACGCTTCCCTCCCTGCCTCCTCTCCTGTCTGGTCCTGGGTTGCAGGGCCCAAACGCCACAGTCCTGCCAGTTGGTCGACCCAAGCACCGGCATCAGTAACATTCCTGTCTGGTTGAGGCGTTTAATGAGGAGCTGTAAACCAAGATCAAGTGAAAGTAACCGATGGAATGGAAACAGAGAATTCCAGACAGCTCAGTCTCAAATTGGTCCCTGTAGTCACTCATGTCAGGTGTGTGTGTGTGTGTGTGTGTGTGTGTGTGTGTGTGTGTGTGTGTGCGTGCATGCATGCGTGTGTGTGTAAGAGAGAGAGAGAGATGAACGTCCTGCCCTGTATGCACAGCTTACACATGACCACAGGCCCCACTGCACAGCGGGTGTGTGTGTGTGTGTGTGGGGGGGGGGGGTTCCATGTTTCAACTCCAGGATCAGTCATGCAAGGAGGTGTGACCCCCACGTGGGCGTGGTCATTTCCTGGGACCCCCCCCCCCCCCCACCTTGCGCTTGCATGCACCCAGTGTTTCAGATGTGAACCTAGAGGAGGAATATGGGCCAGCAGCAACAATCCCCTGCCTCCCTCCCCAGCTGCATCAAGCACAGGCCTCCTGTCAGGGCTGATGCAAGGCCTGAAATATTAAAGACATGCAGTGTGAAACAGTCTTCTTATGTAATAACAGCCCGCGACTTGAGCACACACAGATGTGATGAACACACACGGGAAAATACACTCTATTAGTGCAAAACAGATGACACGACCAAGTCAACACCTGAACATTTCCACTCGTGCCTGACACGACGCCATAACTTTGACCCACATACACCAACAGCTCGAAATATTCCGGTTATTAAAATTCAGTTTTGGTGCGCGACGCAGATCTGTCTGGATTATAACAATGTTTGATTTGAGAAGGCATGCCGGCACATTGCCTGAGGCTGTATTAAATAATTAGCAATAATGGGTGCACCCGGCGCGACACAGAGCTTTAGATTTAGGGCAGAGAGAAACATTAGCATCCTCACATGGGACGGAAACCAGGGGGTGGATTGTAACTGAGCAGCTGAAATATATATGACAAAAATATGCAAAGAATGCCTGCATGTCAGGGAGGCTTCTCACACGGCGTATACTGCCGTCTGGTTCTCACTGCTGCTGCGTGGCTCTCAGCTATGACAGCTTTTGATTCCACGTGCTCTAAAATAGACAGGTTACCAAACATCCTGGTACCTTCATTTTCCAATTCTGTGAAATATAGAAGCTGGTCTTCAGGAGGGGAAGCGGAGCTCAGTGACAACTGCAGGAGACAGTGTCTACATGGAGAGAGAAACGAGTGAGATGGGAATCTAAAGAGTGGAGAGGTCCGCTAATGTGCTGGAAGCCACCGGAGCTGCAGAGCACATACCAAGACGCAGGAAATGGGATGTTCCTGTAGGAGGAAGTTAGATCAAGATTAGGACAAACATGTTTAATGACTGGACATGTCTGGACGCAAGAGTGAGTCCTAAGACCGAAGAGTCGGTCAGCATTGTTGGACGTCTGGATCCCTCGTCTCAACGTTGAGCTGATGTTTGAGGTGGTTTTCAGTTAAAGTTACAGTTTATGGTTCCCACTCGCCTGATAAATTCGAACGATGGGGCAGTGGAATAAATTACGCAGCCCACTCGTGAATTTCAAAGCATTTGTGTTTCTTTTAAAGAATTGTTGCTCTGAAGTGCAGCCATGATGACGTAATCTTGGTGCAGCCCCTTCCTAGGCTAACGTTAGCTTAGCAATGCTAACCGTAGCATCCAGCCTTCCAGCATCATCAGAGGGTTCATTAGTGA
Organism: Aulostomus chinensis; assembly: GCF_037954235.1. NCBI lineage: Eukaryota > Metazoa > Chordata > Actinopteri > Syngnathiformes > Aulostomidae > Aulostomus > Aulostomus chinensis. The sequence continues at coordinate 26,463,981 of NC_141334.1, forward strand.
AGATGATCTTGATGAACCAAACCTGGAAGATCATCAACTTTAGTTCACCAGAGCTGATTTACTGGTTCACCCACCACTAGCAAGCATGCTTCTTATCCAAGCTAAGCTGATGTGGGCTGGGACCTTTGTCAATAGCGATGCCTTCTCTCCGGTGCGGCAGGAGTAACCATCGTTCTAGGGATTCATAGTGCATTCTGGGAGATCTGACTTGTGAAAATCTGCTTAAAGAACCTACCTCCTCAAGTTTGAAGCACGAATAATTCTGATCACCTACAATTTGAAATGCTGAATGTTCTCGTTGCATCATCATCATCCCAGATTATTGCAGTGTGATGACGTTTTGGAAACTGAGAATTCAAGGGATCTGAGGTTTAGCTGAAGCTGCCGCTGAAGCAGGTTTAGGAAACAGCATCATCTAAATCATCACCGCCATCATCGTCGTCAGAGGACTGATGATGTCACAGCCAGACATCTTGAACGGTTCAGCTACTTTCCACATGCTGAGGCAGATCAGTCACAGACAAAGTGCTTCACAACTGCAGCAAAGTAACACACACTCACCATGGGATTTGTACTGATGTGCTCGCATACACACTCACAAACTCACGAGGGGAAACACACACACACGCGCGCACACACACACACACACACACACACACACACACACACACACACACACACACTCCCAGCAGAGTTCCTTGGAGACCTTGATGTGACAGGCAGCTGTCACATCCCACGCCGATGCAGACGGCGTGTTTCACACATGTTTGCTTGAGTAAACACACTCTCACACTGCTGCTGCCTGAGTCCTCCGCTCCTTCTCTCTCTTATTCTCTCTCTCTCTCTCTCATTCTCTCTCTCTCGCTCATTCTCTCTCTCTCTCCTGAAATCATGCCTGAACAGGTGGTGATTTCCTCAGTGTAACGTACTCTCGCAGGACCAGAAGTCGTCCCTGCTTTTACTTAATGTAGAGTTGGACCTTTGAGCCCACAACTCCGGCCTAAGTTACCCAACACCAATACATGAATGGGAGGGCTGGCTCAGCTTTAAAGAGATCAAGACTGAACTATAAAAGGAGCCCTGCAGTTCTAAAAAGCCAAAAGTAACACAAAAAAGACAACTTGTTTCCTCACAGGATCCTTTTTAATGCACCAAACTCCAGAGGACGTGAGTCCGCTGAGCCTGCCGCCACCCTTCATCTCGCGTGTGATCAATGACACACCGAGGTTGGACCGCCAGGTCTTGATCACTGACTACCAACCAATGACTTCACGAGCCACATGGTGTGCCTCAACAAACGTGTTGAAGTAAATCCATACTAACCATTATCTGAACCACAAATACTGTGATTTGCAAGTATTTGAAGCAAGTTTCAAGGATTTTCCAGGTTTTCGCTGGCTAACCTCTTCAGCGTCGTGAGAAGCCGTGTTGTGGTGGATCCTGCAGGCTACCGTAGGCTCAGGGTGGAGTGAGGGGCTACGATCTGTCCCTTGGTTGTTAGGTGTCACTCCATCCTGCCCACTGCTCCTTCAAGTGCACTGGTGGGGACATGGAGTGCAGTCCTGTAATTACTGTATTTATTTGACCCCAGCAGACAACTACGAGTGAGTGGATATCACCAGCTACTTCACACTCAACACTCGAGGCATTAAGGAGTTACCATGGGCTCACGAAGGTTTGGCCTTTTCCAATATTGTTTCTCTAATGGACAGAAATCAGTTGACAGCCCGACCCAGGGGCGTCATAGATTACGTAGCTCGCTTTTCCCTGCCAATACATGTGCGAGGTGTCCGAGAGATGAAAACACTAAACGTTACGATGATTCGCAAAACCCTAGGCAGCTTCCAGCAAAGAGCCAAAACCACCACATAAATACCAACCAACACGCCGTCCAACCGCAGCAACGCTAAACTGCCCCTGAACCCTCATTCACACTCTCTACTGCTGGTTCAACTTTGTTGCCCGGAAATAGAAAAATTACACGTTTGTCTTTCAGGAATTCTTGCTCGGGCACTTTCAAATAATATTTTTACTTCATTGGTTTGTGGCTTTCATATTTTTGTATTCCAAGAACCATAAAAGACGGCTCATACACTGGCTTGTCTTTCACTTCTGTATCTTAGTGTGCAGCAACAGTCCAGGTCCTCGTGCAGCTCAGCGCAGCAGGAAGCTGATCAGGTCGCGAGAGGACCAACGCCATCAAAAAAATCACGTTTTTGAACATAAATGTCCCACCAGGGTGCGACCTCAAAGCCCACGTGCTCCTTCCATCCGTGTTCGGCGGTGGCGTGAAGTCTGACTTCATTTATCTGCTTTATTTCTATTAGTTATGCATTTGAGTGTTTGTGCTCCTGAAGACCTCACTGGAAACTTGTTTTCTTTGTAGTCATGGAGTACTACAGGGATGAGGTTCCTTGGACACAGGGAACACCCCCCCCCCCTTACACACACACACACAAACACACACACACACACACAAACACACACACACACAATGAGAAAGATGACATGGAATGAAATACTTACTGGATGAGCCAACTGCGATGGAGGGAAGCAAGAAGGGGTGGAAAAGAGGAGAGGAAGAGAAAGATGAATGAGACGATGAGCTGATGAGTGACACGTGACACAAGTGAACATGACATAGTTGAGAAACACCATGTTTGTTTTCATCTTCTAGTTTTCCTGCACATTACCAGAAGACGAAACAACAACAAAGCCTGCGAGTACCCAGTACGTGGTCATAATAATACCTTGTAGACACACACGGTTTGTGGTACAGCAGTTGTAGTAGTAGTAGTAGCAGTATACAGTCTGTACCATCAATGCTGGGCTGCACAGTGAGTGCAACCCTCTCACCTACAGTCTTGAGGGATTTCTTGATGGACCTGCCAGCGCCCACTACACCTCTCATGGCGCTCTGATGGCGTCTCCTGGTCTGGTTTTCATCTTGGTGTCGCTCCTTGGGTTTTCTATTCGACTTGTTATTCTGTGTTTGTTCTTCCAATTATAAATCCTACTTTAATCACTTCCTGCCACCTCTGCCCCCTTCCACCTCGCCTTCCTCAAGAAACATCTATTTCTCCGCCTTTGTTCCAGAATAAGAAACAAAAAGCTTTCATAACTTGACTGCCTTTGCTCTACCGTTCTTACACATACTTTCGAAAAACAATACATTAGTAAAAGAACTCATCTATTTCATCCGTCTATTTTTAAAACCATCAATTAATCTATATTTCTCTAACAGCTGAAGCTGGAGACGATGTCTTCATTCAGCGGCTAAACCATATGAGTGAAGTGTGTTCACGCATGTGTAAGAATGTGTCCACACACTGTGTGTGTGTGTGTGTGTGTGTTGTCTCATGCTCCCTGTGTCTTTGTGAGCACAAGTGTGAGAGTGTGTGTGCAGACAGATGTCAGAGGAGTCAGTTTGCACCCAGAATCAAGGGATAGAGTAAAGCTCTAAATATTCCCTTTTATCAGCAGCGATGTCAGACTGCTCATCAGACGGCTTCTGTTCAAGGGACTGACTATTCTGATGTCATTTCTATGCTTTTTGATCTCGTTCTCTCTCCAGAGGCACGACGAGTCAACATGTGAAAGGACCTTACGATCCTTTCTGCTTTGCTTCTAAGTCCCAGTTAACAGCATGTAACCAGAGGTGGACTGACCAGTGTCCACTCCTTTACTCCAGATGTCTCCCAGTAGAAACAAATGGCGATGGTAACTGAGGCAGCATGCTGGCGACTGGCGTGGCTGTTTTATGGCGCGTTGCAGTGAAACTACGAGCCAAGATAATGAGCTCACGGGTAAATCGTGTCGCTATAAGAAGTGGTAGATTCTTCTAGATTGGAACTCTGTCTGCCGATGTTTCATTTGTTGAATGATATTTCTTGAAATAGAGTCAGATTTTAAAGTAACATCACCTGTCACATGACCAACCGACCAGAAGACTCGAGCTCTACAGAGCTGCTGCGTCTGTGGTTGGAACATCTTGAGTGTGGGTTCACATCTAGAACCGACTTGCTCCTTCATCCAGACTGAGCAAGGCAGGGCAGTTTTCTTTGTAGCCTGTTTTCCCCACCAGTTTGTCTCCAGGCTTCATGGCATCATAACAACATCCTCGGCCCTCAGAGCCTCACATCGACTGAGGAGAAACTCCATAGAAAACCAGCCAGCTGATGCTCTCAGGAACCAGCCACCATCTCAGTTTCAAGCTGGAGGTTTTACAGGTTAAACTGTACGAAAATATTTATCATGCGTGTATTTTGTGTGTGTGTGTGTGTGTGTGTGTGTGTGTGTAGAAAGGAAGGTGGGCAAGCCTCAGTCTTACCGTGGACCTGCAGAGTAGCCGCAGCCTCAGCTTTGCCCACGCTGTTCTCTGACACACATGTGTAAGTGCCCTCGTCGTCAGCTCGCACCTGACTCAGACGCAGACTGTTGTCACTGCGGATCTCAAACCTGGAACACACACGATGTAGGACATAAGCTGATGCAGTAGCATCCTCCTGTAACTAATACCAGCCTGCGACATCTAAGGGGTTCAACATGTCGAGAGTGTGTGTGCAGCGCTCCGCCTGGACACGGAGAGACGAGCTGTTACAGACTGCAAACCCATCTGGGCAGACTGCAGTCCAAGCAGCTACAGAACACAGTCCTCCATCTCCCCTGACGTGTCATTAAAGCTTCATCCAATCAAATCTGCTAAGTGTGTGAGCCAGTAAGGCACTGCGTGTCCCTCCAGTCCTTCAGTGACGTGGTCCAACACCTCATGCAGCAGTGACAATAACAACAGTCACCATCATCTCATTAGTTATCGATATTAGTGCTGTTGTTATTATGTTGCATTTTCCCCCGTGATAAGAGCTGGACGTGGCCAGTGAGGACGCATCTGGAGGGGACGACCATCAGTTTCTCCGCCACTGGCAGATTTATTTTCCTCCCATCAAAGTGCTGATACACTGATACATAATTTAATAATAATAATTTTTAAAAATCGTCTAAAATCCATTGTGCTATTCATCAGTTTAGGAAATGCACTTTGCTCACGATGGTCTCTGATGGTTGCTTAGCAACAGTGCTGGCGTCCAGCACCTCCGGCTGATGTGTTGGGTACCAGGGTGCTACTGATGTATCAGGCAATAAGAGTGTTTCCTCTCTGTCATACCTGCCCCGAGGCAGCTCCCCCTCCTCCCGCCGCCAGCGGACAGTCGGCGTGGGGTCCCCATGCACCTCGCAGAAGAAGTCCACTGTATCGTCGGCCATCACCACCTGGTTCACCGGCTGTTTGGTGAAGACTGGCCTCTCTGACAGTGACAGAGAGCACAAGAGAGTTGCTAGCTGTGCAACCTGCTAACTGCCGTTTGACTGCACATTTGTCAGCCTTTCATAACCCCACCTTTCATGTGACAGCCGAGTGGAGATATTGAGCACTGGTGTCTGTAACCTATACGATTCCCTCAGTAAATATTGAAATATAAAGACAGGAGACAGACTGGAAGAAGGAGAATGAGAGGAGAGCAGGAGGTGAAGTAAAGTGCCTGCACTGCACCAAAGCTAACTTCATATATTTGATACAAACCTCATCTGAACCTGAGAGAATAATTATGAAACCCCTGAGCAACTGAAGAAAGTCTCTGACACACACAGGAGCTCTGAGAGACAGTTATCAAGCAGGACGGATACATTTTCATCATGAGAGGCGGGGCGCAGCTGGGAGAATTAATAAAGCAGGACCATTTGAACATTTGCTGCTGCCTGCATCATCATCAGTTCCACAATCAGTGATGGCTTAGAAATAAGTGCACTGGTAATTGACTTGCAAATCTCACAGATGGCTGTACTGATACATTTAAGGAAGCCTGTTGGGCAACACAATTTCTGGGAGCATAAATAAGTTAATCAAGTGTTATATTCTGCGTTTAGGTTTGCTGCTGCAGCACAGTGTGGAAAGGAAGAGTGTCTGGGGGTGGGGAGGAAGAGGAGGGGGCTGGTGGAAGTGAAAATAAATAGCAATTTTCTCTCTGTTCCCAGGAATCAATACACACTCTGAGAATCAGAGAGTTGAGCAGCAGCACAGAGGTCGGGGGAGCGAAGCAAAGGGCAGCCAGGAGTGAAACCCCAGAGAAAAGCCTCCATGCCTGGGTTTGGCCACCAGAAGGACTGTTTGGAATGACTAATGACCCCGAACTATCGTAGAGCCACAGCAACTAAAAGATGCTTCTGTGTATCGTGACTTGGAGACGCACCAATCTGACCCTTGCTGATCAGTCTGTCAAGGGTTGCTGTGCTGCTCTGAATGTGCAGGGGTGTCAGTATCTTACCCAGGAAGCACATTTCCTTTTGTTATTCCAGTTACACTTAAACTTTTGCACTTCCACTTTGTTTTTCATTTTGAATGTGTGATGCTGTTAAAAGTTCTCTGTGTTAAAAGTTTAAATCAAAAGAAGCAGCAGCAGCAGCAGTGTTGCATAACTGAGTCAAGATGTAGGTTATTGGTTTCTTTCTTTGGGGAGCAGAACATATTCCTTTCACATCAGAGCGTGATAGTTTGGTGGCTCGGTCAGATGAAGGGCATCCGTACAAGGTGAATGCTAACTGCTTCGTTGTATAAAAGGGGGAAGAATGAGTCCAGATGTCTTACCAAAGACCACCAATTCAGCTGGATCACTGTCCTTCTCTCCAACCATGTTGGTACCAACACACACATACATGCCAGCATCACTTTTCCTGGTGTTGGAAATCATCAGCTTGCCTCCTCGGATCTGAAAATGAGAGAAAGAGCCAAGAGGAAACATGTAAAAAGGTAAAAGAAGGAGGACGAGGAGGGGAGAGAATGAAGACAAATGGGAAAGACTGCTTGGGGGGTATTGAGGCATGCTAGTCAAGACAGAACACGCTGTGTCATCGTCAGCCTGTGCGCTGACAGATGGCTCCTCCGCTAACTTGTACGCTATCAGACAGTGACAATACCTCCAGGCCAATCGCCATAGACACATCTCCTGTGAGTGCAAACACAAGCGTGCGTCCATGTAGCAGGTTTTACTGATTGTTTTCTTCATTTCTTTGCTTTAACGTGCTTGAAGTGAAGGACAGTGAAACATTGTTAAATGGTGGCTTCTCCGTCACTCCTTCTCCTGCTGCTCACCTGTCAGGCCACTGGTGGCCCCGCCCCTCCAAACCTCTGAACTCTTGCACATCAACACACCCACTGCACTCTCAGGTCTTCCTCCTCCACCCACCAAAAGGTCTAGAACTTTCAGCTCTCTGACCCCCCTCCCATCAGTGACATCACCTCTCTCCACCTTCACAGGCTGTCCCCACACTCACCTGTTTCAAATGGCACACGAATCACCATTCCGTCTGTACTTTGTTTGAACTCTCCATTTGTTTCAAACTGTAAATTGGTCAAATTATTTGTTAAAATTTAAGTGTTGTTTTGTTGTTATTCTCCCCTGTAAGGTAACCCAGAAGAGGCTCTGTTACATAAAATGGATTCTTCTTCTTCTTCTTCTTCTTCTTATTATTATTATTATCATTATCATTATTATTATTATCATTATTATTGTTATTATTATTATCATTATTATTGTTATTGTTATTATTATCATTATTATTGTTATTATTATTATTATTGTTATTATTATTATTATCATTATTATTGTTATTATTATTATCATTATTATTGTTATTATTATTATCATTATTGTTGTTATTATTATAATTATTATTGTTATTATTATTATCATTATTATTGTTATTATTATTATCATTATTATTGTTATTATTATCATTATTATTATTATTATCATCCATCCATCGTCATCTTCCGCTTATTCCTACACATTAAGGGTCGTGGGGGGGTGGAGCCTATCCCAGCAGCCTTCCCCCTGGACAGGTCACCAGTCCATGGCAGGGCCAACACATAGAGACAGACAACCATTGGCTCTCCCAGCCACGCCTACGGTCAATTTAGAGTCTGGATTAACCTGGTCCCTCTTGATGTCTTTGGACTGTGGAGGAAGCTGGAGTACCAGAGAGAACCCAGCAGGAACAGGGAGAACATGGAGACTCACCCAGAAAGATCCCATGCTGCAGCCGGGGCTCCACCCACAACCTTCTTGCTGTGAGGCCACAGTGCTGACCACTGCACCACCGTGCAGCCCTATTATTATCATTATTATTATCATTATCATTATTATTATTATCATCATTATTATTGTTGTTATTATTATTATCATTATTATTATCATTATCATTATTATTGTTATTATTATCATTATTATTATAATTATTATTGTTATTATTATCATTATTATCATTATCATTATTATTATCATCATTATAATTGTTGTTGTTATTATCATTATTATTGTTATTATTATCATTATTATTGTTATTATTATTGTTATTATTATCATTCTTACTGTTATTATTATCATTATTATCATTATCATTATTATTATTATTATCATTATCATTATTATTATTATTATCATGATGCTGCTTCAGCAGGAAACGGTGTGACGAAGTCAGCAGTGGATTGTTTCACAGGTAACTCACTGTGATCCTCTCATCTCTGTCGTTGACCCGGATGTTGTTCCTCTTCCAAGAGATGGTGGGCTCTGGATGGCCTCTGGGGGGGATACACTCCATGACAGCTGGCTCACCTGCTGCCACCACCACATCGCTGGGGGTCTGCCGGAAGTCATCTCTGAGAACTGGGGAGGAGGTGGAGAGAGACGCTCAGACTGAGACTCTATGTTGATGACACTGGTCTTTATTTTGCAATGTTCCAATTGCAGTTTCCCTGAAACTGGATCAAATTTCCCCTTTCAGCTGAGCAGAATCACACTGATATGGCCTTTAATTAAGAGACTGTGAATGCAACATGGTGTGTGTTTGTCTCGAAGATCTCCATTGACTCAGTGTCATGTATGAATAAATAATACAGGCTCTCCTAGCTGACGCACACCAATAAATCATTCAATCTGATTCACTCACACTCACACTCACACTCACACACACACACACCTAAACTACACTGATTACACTGAAGTCCCCTTTGACTCCGTCAGATGATGATTGACAGCTATTCACGAGCCTGAAAGCCGGTGTGTCACCACAGTTCCACGTCTTGTTCCTGATACCTGAGCATGCTGGATTTGCTCTTCTCTCATTTCAGGCTCAGGAGCTCTTTGACCTCTCAGTTCCTGAGTGGAGGCGTACTGACAACATGAGTGTACCAGGAAGAGGCCTGCAGGCTACAAGTCTGCTGCTGTGACACACATGGATTGGCTTCAATGGCATTCTTGCTCCAACTCTGAGGCGTTTATTAAGAGTTTTCCTCCCTCAAACACTTCACTAAGGTCTCTTTGAAGCTGTAGCGAGATGTGAGATTGGGAGTGGATGATTAATTCATGCAGGAGAATAGCATGGCTGATTAGCATTCATCACGCTGATCTGATTGATGACATCAATAAGTCATAAGAATATGATGACTCCAGTCCTGGTTCTGGCCCTGCCTCTAAAGATCTGTGGGGCTGTTGAGACTGAGAAATCCATTTGCCTTGGAAAGTGCAAGTCATGTCAGACTCTGGTGCCCTGATGTACTCAGACAGCTCTTCACAGACCTTTGAACATTCCTACAAAAAACCTGTCAAGTATGTCACCTTGCTGTCAAAGCAAGAGCTTCTTCAAAATGCCCCAGTATACAATCGACAGATATGTTACTCTTGTTGGTTGAAAAATGGGTTTTAAAGTTTTTCCTTTATATTGCATAATTTGGGTGTCCCATTTTCTCCACACGGTTCTTAAGTGACTTCAATAAAACCATGTTTCATGCTTTCATGCTGAAGTGAAACATGTGAACAGCAGAGACATTCACACATCCCAGAGCAGCGATGTGTTAAGTGAGCGCTTTACTGCAAATCACTATGATTAAGTAGCTTGAAAAGCACATTTAGGAGCCTATATTTTCATAAAATATGTACACATTTGTTGAAGGACTCCACAGAAATACAACACAATGATACATTAAGAGAATTACAAAATTACAGGGTAGGCTTCAGCTACAAGGCTGCTGGGAATTTGGCCCTGATTGTGTTTCAGAATCTTGAGAAAAGGTCTCTGGGGAGAGCCGGTCAAGAACACCATCTTTATCGGATGAACTCTGCCTCAATAGGTGGGGCTGGCAGGGATGTGCTGCATGGAAGGGAAGAAGAGATCACCAAAACAGTCTGTGCTTCCTCTATTTTTCATTTTTCCATGAGCAATACAAATTGTGTTAAAAAAAGAAAACATGTATTGGGTGGGGGGGCTGGTTTCATTGCCTTCCCAGTACAATCTAACATAGCAAACATTGCTCCCAGTGGAACAGAACAAATATGTTCTGTGCCTTGTCTATTAGAAATCTGCTTTTGTAGAATAAGCAAGAGCTACATTTTCTCCTGGGATTAAATAGATTATAAGTTTGGTTTGTCAAAACTGAAGCGTGCAGCAGCCTCAAGGGCTAAAAAAGGAGGGATGTGTGATGTATGGTTTGTGTGTAAAGTCGACGGTCCCTCTGAGCCGTCAGCCACTGAGAGCAGCGACAGACAACAAATATTTAAACCTTAAAACCTACCGACGCTGGCTTATTCAGGCAACATCAGGGAAGTGGCAAAAAGATATCGGTGTCAATACATTGGCTGGTGTTCTTGTAAAGACTGAGGTAACACGCCGGATGTCCTCTCTACGACAGCACCACCACTTCACCACCTGAGCCAGGACATTCACGCAGCCGCTTTGCTGTGAACACGACTGAAACGTAAAGAAGCCAAGGAACAAACGTGTCAGCTTGCCCTGATGTGATTCATCGTACCGTCAGCAAAGGACACACATTAGCTTTTCATGCTAACGTAGCAATCAAGCGACATGATGTTTTCTTCCCAGCTTCCACTCTGAACGGTGACATCACCACCTCTAAAACAGCCCCAACATCTTTTCCTGTACTACTGATGGAGTACAGGGAGATTTCTTACCACCATCAGCCAACGGTTACTCCAGTGTGTCCGTGGTGATCAAATCACCTGGTTTACCAGACATCGCAACATTCTCATCTCCTCACAAGCTGATGAGGCAGCAACGCTCACGTGCTATAGCTGGTCAGCAAACGTGCGTCTTTGGCATCTACCAATACTTCATGGTATGCAAATAGAACACAAGTGCTGTGTGTTTCTTCACACATTGAGACGTTTGTATGTGCAGTGTAGAGACAAGTATCCATCTTAAAGAGAAAACAGCAGCAATGTCACTGTAATGTCACATGCTAGCAGGGGAGGGTCCCCGCCTCATCTGATTAATGACTCAGCTCCCCTAATGACAGCAGCAGTCCAACAAAGCCCCGGGACACTGCCATTATCATCACCGTCCATGGATCTGTCTGTCCATCCATCGTCCTGGAAGACCCCCCAAGACTTCGGGGGACATTTGTGTTTTTGAGGGAAATTCAGTGTATCAGTGTCAGGCTGCATTCATTTCTCTTCTTGTCAAGATAGCGTGCTGTTCTTTTTTGAATGAGGGTGAGGGTGTGTGTGTGTGTGTGTGTATGTGTGTGTGTGTGGAGATAAATCAGCCTGGTTTGTTTGTGATCAAGGTCATGGGAGACTGGCACCTCCATGTTTGGGGAGGGAGCAGGACATTTTTCTTTTTCTCATTAGCTAATGAAGCCTGCTTCAGCCTTGGCGCTGCTAGAATAGAGGTCAACATAACTCATCGCCGCCTCCTGAACCTCTGTTTCTGTTTCTGTGTGTCTCTTCGAGTCACCACCTACAGCTGGAGTCAGACCTGGATCTGGTGGCCAATTACTTAGCCACAGACCATTTGGGGCCTCAAATCCCACAGGAGCCACGTGCCCAACTACAACCCTGACCTCAACTGTAGCTGCTGCCACCACTTTTTCCAAATCATTATTCGTAGCAGGTCACAAAGCCCTGACTAAATTGTGCAGGAGCCTGAACTGTCACGCTAACTGAGTAGGCAAAATGGGAGGTTTGCTGCACCCCAGGTCTGAATTATTATGCCACGGGGTTGAAGGACCATCGCAATGACCTGTCACACACACCTCTCAGATCATGGCTCCAGGGGCCCCTGATCTCTCCCCATTCTGCCCTCCAAACTCCCCAGATCTGATTGAAAAAGGGGTCTCTAGAAGTTTATTAGGCACTGGCAATTACCCATGAGGCCCTTGGGGGCCAAGATTAAGTGGGTGCACTTTGACCCTTTCCTTAAACCCCTTCAACAAAGCCAGCGTAATCCCACCACAGGGCCCTAACACTGCTTTCATCAGAGCACAAACTCACAGCCACACACCAAAAGGATAAGAGGCACAAGTGCATATATTTGAAACCTAGACAAGCGTCACACACATGCGTCAGCCACTCTGACACACACCAACAAAGAGAGACAACGGCACCTTCATACCACCACAGATTTGAGAGCTACACCACTTGATGTTTGAGAACTTTGACACCGCAAGAGAACATTTCCAAAGACATTTTTTGCTTCACTTCCTTGATTGGTAAATTAATTACCAAGTTAAAAACAGGTCCAAGGCTTCCTCTCATGGAGAGACACACCACTCCACCACCTCCTGTTAGCTGTTTAATTATTGAGCTGATGGAAAGAATATTAATCAGCAAAAACTTAGATGATCTGTCTTTAGCTTCTAGGTGAGGGGTCAGTGCTGTTCCAGGTCAGTCAGGAACATTCTTGGACTGAACCATTAACTTTGGTGGAGTGGACTAAACTGGTGGCCCGGTGGAGCAGTGGTCTTCACTGTGGCCCCCCAGCACGAAGGGTGTGGGTGGAGCCCCGGCTGCAGCACGGGGTCTTTCTGTGTGAGTCTCCATGTTCTCCCTGTTCCTGCTGGGTTCTCTCTGGTACTCCAGCTTCCTCCACAGTCCAAAGACATCAAGAGGGACCAGGTTAATCCAGACTCTAAATTGACCGTAGGCGTGGCTGGGAGAGCCAATGGTTGTCTGTCTCTATGTGTTGGCCCTGCCATGGACTGGTGACCTGTCCAGGGGGAAGGCTGCTGGGATAGGCTCCACCCCCCTCCCCGTGACCCTTAACAGGAATACAGGAATAAGCGGAAGACAATGGATGGATGGATGGAGGGAGGGATGGAGGGAATGGACTAGTTCAGGGGGCTTCTACCAGTACCAGGAAAGATTCTCATAATGGCCGACAATGTGGTATTTGCAAACATACAAATCTACACAATGGTCCGACAACAAAAACTGTATTAGCCCTGAAACAGAACCCTGCTAATTCTTAGCCCATTAATCTCGGACTGAATCTTTAATATCACATACGGGAAATGAATTCTTCTTCACCACTCCAAAATAGCCTGCACAGGAAGTTGTGATGGTCTTATACAAGAAATGACTGCTTTCAAACATGGGAGAGTCAAGCGTGACCAGCTTCAGTTGAACCATGCATGTTCATGGTGGCACTGCACTGGAACGGTTCCAGTTAATTAGTTTTTATCTACGATCAACGGTCTTGTGGATTACTGCTCACATGGCTGGGTTAAGAAGATGTGGATTATACCAAACGATGCTGTTGGCTGTCGGTCGCCATTAGCTTCAAGCTGAATGTACGTGGCTGGCTCTTTCTACTGGGCGGCATGGCTCAGGGGTGGAGTGGCTGTCTAGCAACCAACGGGTCGCTGGTTCAATCCCTGACTCCGGTGACCATGTCCAAGTGTCCTTCAGCAAGATACTGAACCCCTAATTGCTCCTGATGAGTAGGTTGGGGCCTTGCATGGCAGCTCCACCATCAGTGAGTGTGTGTGTGAGTGAGACGACACTGTAAAGAGCTCTGAGTACCGCTAAGGTAGAAAAGCGCTCTATAAAATTGAGTCCATTTACCGTTTCTGCATTCTGAAGTCACAAAGAAGTGACGCAGTGAGTACTTGAAACCTAGGAAACACATTTTGAGTGAAACATCACTGCATGAGATTCTCCTATATTTAGTGTCATTAGATATAAACAGTGGTAGAACCCATGTCTGTCATTTTTGAATAACTTTGTTTTTGTTTTGTTTTTTGAGAAATCAAACTGGGGCTCCCATCGTCACTAAATAAGTGCTCCTCCTCCCACCAGAGCCTCATACGAGTCTTGACAACAATCAGCCTCTGATCTGCTGGCGTCAGCCTGGCGTCAGCCTGCATCTTCACCCAGTGACAAACATATCAGTCACAAAAACAAATGACAGCCATCTGCATATAGAATGAATCCATTTGTCATCCACACTGATGGATGTTCCGTCTGCGAGTTACACTGAATCATTATGAAAATTAAAAACCACCGGAGAAGCAGACAAACAAAGTGTGTCTGGAAGTCCTGTTTATCCACGGCTGTGTGATTTACCTCAAGTGTGAAGTACCAGGACCCTGCAGTATATCAGGGCAGCATTTGAGCATTTAATTGGGCATTAAAAAACACCTTTGGAGCGAGCTCCGTCTGACTTCTAATTAAATGGCTTTATCGCTGTCGTTAATGTTCCAAGGCCTGCATGTGTGCATGTGTGACAGGAGCCCCCCCCACCCCCAAAGAATAAATATTCTGATGGCAGAGAGAGAATGACAGATCGTCCCTTGGCTGGCAGGGTAAGGACAGGGTTGAGGGAGGGAGGGAGGGAGTGGAGTCATGAAGAGCGTCCTTGGGTTCAAGCTCTGTTGTGGGGGATTGAGCTGGTCATCTGTCAATCCGTCAGCTTACATCTTGTCCCAACATAAAGCAATCTGCTCTGGTGTCAACGCGCGCACACAGACCCGCACACACTGGTGTTTTTGCTCCTTCTCCCCTGCACATACATCCTTCTTATTGCCTTATCAAGCCTGCTTAGACACACGTCTGTTTTATTTTCTCTTGAGGTGTTACATGTTCCCTAGGCAATATCCCTCGGGCCCCAGCGAGGCCCCCATCAGGAGCCACCCTCCATCAACCATTCTCATTATCCAGAGTGGACCGCCTCCAATCCCAATCAACCGTTACACCAGGACAGAGCGGCCGACGCAGGATATTGGTGTGTTTACAGCAGTGATGGCAGAGGATGGTGGGGAGGCGTGGGTCTCACAGTTGGAGACAGATGTCTGAGCTGCCCCCCCCCACGTCCAAGTACAAACACACATACTAGACAACCATGCACACACACTGTAGCAGCACATACAGCAAAACACTCTTCACACCCAAAATAACCCCTACAGTGCACCAACACACACAAACACTGACATGTCCCCTTTTTTGAGAAGAACTTGATGATATTTTGTTCAGTTTTTTGTGCCGCTGTCATGGGACTCTGAGTACGTGACAGCCTTCATTCAGTGACACGTCATTCTACAGCTCTCCAGAAACGCTCGCGTGGCCCTGGAGACAAACTGAACCGCCGCTTAAGCTAAAACCAATGTGAATCACAATTCAATTACTGCTTCAGCTGGTCCAGAAGGGTCACCTTCTCAGCCTGAGCCTGCAAAACACACACACACACACACACACACACACACACACACACACACACACACACACAAAACCTGTTCATCATGATGCATGTTTCCCCTCAGATTGACTCCCACTATTTTCTTTTGTCCCTAAGCGTGTTGGCTGGTGCACACTCACTCATTTAGCAGCCGCAACAGCTGCCCCAACCCCACCCAACCAGTCCCCAACACTCTTACCCAGAACATCCCCCCCTCAACCCATCCACCCTGCCACCAAAACCTGTGCTGATGGCTGGAAGACAGCTGGTCCCAGGAGCCATGTTGATTAGAGCAGAGGAAATTATGCTGCTAGAAGATTTGAGGTTGAGGGGAAGTGTTGATACTCATCAACAGAAAATCACTTTTCTTTAATGGAAGAGGCCAGACAATGAAAGATGGAGCCAATGACAGGACACTCTGTGCTGGAGCCCAGGCGTTCCTCACCAGTCATTAGCCACTGAGCTCAGACAACACTGAAATGAAACCCACAAGTCACCAAGATAGGTTATAAAGAGATCATAAGCCTGTTAAGAGCAGAAATAAACCTCCTCTAACAACGTGATCACCAGGCAAACCTTCAATCTAATTCTCACCTCACGCTCAGGTACTGTTGACAATGCCTTCAAATGTGTAACCACCACTGCTGCACGCTCCAAAACTGAATTAAGTGATAAAATATGACATCTCCATCACCTCCCTCCACCACACACACACACACACACACACACACACACACACACACACACACACACGCGCGCTGCTTCAGAGTCAAAACAAACTGATAGGGTTATCTGTCAAGGTGCAATGTTTCACAGCATCTTAAGCCCTCATAAACGCCAGGGCAGGGCTCCGACACATGGTCTTGTCACACCCAGACATGTTGAAAGGGGGGAGGGGTCAGGATGGATGGGAAGAGAATAGGAGGGGGGTGGAGGCTGGGGGGGGGGGTGTAATACTTGGCAGTAGCGCAGCCTGAAGTCAATATGGAGCAGCAGTGGACAGGAGGTCCTCATTATCAGCCACAAAGCACTAGTGTGTGTGTGTGTGTGTGTGTGTGTGTGTGTGTGTGTGTGTGTGTGTGCGCTTGTGTGTGTTCATTGAGCAAAAGGCCCATGAAAAGGCTGAAGTACAGAGACGAGGACGACTGTTAGAGCTGGCTGAAGTCATGTGACAGTCAGATTATGTTTTTAAGCTGCTTCACGCTTTAAATGGCAGAACATGAGACACTTGTGGTACAAATGGGTGAGTCCAGCACAGTGAAAATGAAAGTCCTTCTCACAAGGTTGTCCAGTTGTGAGTCTCAGCCTAGAGGTGCTGAGCTTACAGGCATGCGAGTGTCATGTGAAACTTGTGAAGGCCAAAGTTCAAGCACAAGCAGCGATAGCCTCACTTTCCCCTGACAGTGCCAATGAAACCTCCCTCCTGAACCGGCATGGGGGGAGGCCACTGAAGTCTAATCAGGTTGGGTTGAAACTTGTGTTTCTGTGTGTGTTACACTGTTTGTTACAGCATGTTTCAGTGTGTTACAGTGTGTTTCAGTGTGTTACAGTGTGTATTTTCAGTATGTTTGTGCTACATTGTGTTAACAGTGTGTTACACTTTGTTTGTGTGTGTGTATAAGTGTTTCTGTGTTACAGTGTGTTAACAATGCGTGTTATAGTGTGGTTCCGTATGTGTGATTCTGTGTTGCCATGTGTTTCTGTGTGTTACAGTGTGTTTCGGTGTGTTACCATGTGTTTCTGTGTGTTACAGTGTGTTGCTGTGTTTTAGTGTGTTTCTGTGTGTTACAGTGTGTTAACAATGCGTGTTATAGTGTGGTTCCGTATGTGTGATTCTGTGTGTTACCATGTGTTTCTGTGTGTTACAGTGTGTTTCTGTGTGTTAGTGTGTTTCTGTGTGTTACAGTGTGTTATCATGTGTTTCTGTGTTACTGTGTGATTCTGTGTGTTACCATGTGTTTCTGTGTGTTACAGTGTGTCTGTGTGTTAGTGTGTTTCTGTGTGTTACAGTGTGTTACCATGTGTTTTTGTGTTACAGTGAGATTCTGTGTGTTACCATGTGTTTCTGTGTGTTACAGTGTGTTTCTGTGTGTTAGTGTGTTTCTGTGTGTTACCATGTGTTTCTGTGTGTTAGTGTGTTACCATGTGTTTCTGTGTTACAGAGTGATTCTGTGTGCTACCATGTGTTTCTGTGTGTTAGAGTGTGTTTCTGTGTGTTACCATGTGTTTCTGTGTGTTACAGCGTGTTTCTGTGTTACAGTGTGTTTCCGTATGTGTTACAGTGTGTTACCATGTCTTTCTGTGTGTTACTATGTGTTTCTGTGTGTTACAGTGTGTTTTTGTGTGTTACAGTGTGTTTCCGTATGTGTTACTGTGGGTTTCTGTGTTACAGTGTGTTTCTGTGTGTGTTATTGCAACATCCACCATGAGGCCGTCCAGTTGTACCACTGTCACTGTCCCTGCACATGAACTGGGAAGAATGGATTTATTCACTGAGCATGTCCCGCCTCCTGAACAGCAGGTGGCGGTATGTCCCCTTACAGCTCACTGCAATCAGACTTTTTTTCTGATTCCCCTTTTGGTTCCCCCACCAGACTATTATGTCCTTGTAGCGCTGCAGATTTAAACTCAACAGAAGTTGACAAACCCTCTGTATTAAGTTTGTCCCTTCGTCCAGAACTTTGTTGTTGTGCCGAAGCATCACCTGCCTTGTTGACATCACCTGAGCCTGATATTTGACTTCCAGGTTAAACCCCAGCAGGACCTTTGGGGCCAACTTGAGCAGTACTGTTCCAGTCAGAACAATGTGCTTACATGAATGTTAAAGTCCCGTTGTAGTTGGACCAACACCCTAATTTGACTTCCTCC
Source organism: Aulostomus chinensis (assembly GCF_037954235.1). NCBI lineage: Eukaryota > Metazoa > Chordata > Actinopteri > Syngnathiformes > Aulostomidae > Aulostomus > Aulostomus chinensis. Next base: position 26,482,368 of record NC_141334.1, read on the forward strand.
TGACCTACATGTGCTCAGGCCCAGTCAGGCCCCAAGGACACAGGCCAGGGGGAAGCTGCTGACTTTTCCCCAATCATTACCACGGTGACTGACAGGAAGAACATTCAGCAATGAAAGGAGGCTAACTGTCCCATCGTTCCCAAAACGAAAAACAACGTGATGCGACCTGACGGATACCATGTGATGCTCTGTCGGAGGAAGGCAGCTAAACCTCCTCGTGCGGCAGTACCTCCTGACTCAAGCATGAAGCCATCTTTGCAACCTGGTAAGTAGCATTTTAGCCCGAGATACAAATAACACCTTGGAGCATCATCCTGTGAGAGCAGTGCCACATGTGCTAAGTGAAATTGCGTACATTCTATGAGGTAACGTGTACAGGTTCATCAGAGTAGGTCTGTGCAGACGAAGATGAAGAAACAGTTCAGGATGACCAGTGAAAAGCAATGACTCAGCACTTCAGTTCCTCCACGGAGGTACCAGTGAGTACAGGAGCTGCAGTCGGGCTCCCCTCTGTAGACACATTTCAATCTACGTATAAACACAGCACCATGCATCATAGGTGTTTGATTGATTGGGGGGTACAGGTACTATACTTTGGTAGTAGCACACCACTACCACAACTACTCACATTAGACCAGTAAATGCCCCAGGTTTCTGCACAGACATGGATAAAGCTGGCTTATACACACACACACACACACACACACACACACACACACACACACACACACACACACACACACACACACGGACAAACTTTCCTCATTTGAGTGCAAATCCATCCAATCTCCTGGCATGGGTTGTGTTCACCTATGTGTGTCTCAGCAGCAGGTTTCCATCCCAATCCTGAGCTGGTGCCGCTGCTCCGGCTGTGCTCACCCACCCAGTAACCTTGAGGTTAATCCACCACAAACCTCCCCCGGCATGCCATGTTGGCTGTGTGTGTGTGTGTGTGTGTGTGTGTGTGTGTGTGTGTGTGTGTGTGTGTGTGTGTGTTTGTGTGTGTGTGTCTGCCAAGTTTTCATCTATGTGTTCCATTTCTCCAGCTCCTGACGCGATACACACGACTCCCCAGGCGACCAACGACTTTCAGACCAAAGCCAGTACAGGATGGACTGTAATTCTGCAGTAACATGGTGGTTCTGAGGTGAGAACGTCAGCAGGGATCCTGACATTCTCCCAGGTCGGTCTGGCAGTCAGAGATGTGCTTCACACTGAGAATCCTGCTGAAGTGTCCTTGGGCCAGACGGTGATTTGTTCCCTGCTCGGGGGTGCTGTCACACAGCCGACCCAAACGTCTGACCTCCAGCAGCCAGGAACAAGAAGGAAAAAAAAACCTATTTGCTGACAGGGATCAATAATATTACATGATCAAAAAGCTGTATTGAAGATCTACAGCTGCCTGTCTTCAGTCTGCTGCTGAGAGGGGACGAAGAAGAGTGAGGGCCCCTGACCTCGGAGGAGGAGAGACGTCTTTGAGCACAGAGGGGCTCTTCACTGCTCACCCAGTGCTGAGTCGGTCACATTAACCAAGCAGCGAGTGGAGTGTGTCGGTCTTTAGATGATTCCCTGTTCATATCACACCTTCAGCCCCACTGCACAGCCTCTGCATGGGCGTCCTCCTTGAGCGTGGGCTGGGCTTCGGTGAGGTATGAGACAACTGACCTAAGTCACTATGTGTCACTATTCTCACGACACAAAACAGTTCTACCTGATGTTCACATTCACACACACTGACGATTAGTAAAGTTAATGTTTTTCTTCATTTCTAATTTATAATCTTCATATTTTGGAAGGTCCATCAATCTTATATTTGTTGTTTTCTCATCACTGATAAAGAGCAACACTTAAAGAGCAAAACTACAAAAGTGCAACACTTGCAGATGCACATGACGCGCTGATGTTATCATGCTTCCCTGTCACAGGGGTGGAAAGATTCTGCTGTATTCCAGAAAATTTCCAGCAATATTCCATGTGAGGTTGAGCTCAGGAATTTAGAGATTTCTTTCCTTTTTTTTCAAATGAGAAGTAAACTTTCTATGGTTATTAAAGGGAATTAACTGGATATTTTGGGGTATTTATGCTAACTGCATTTAACTGTGCACTTTGCATTCTCCCATCACAGGCAAATTTGATAAATCTGGACCGAGTTTTCTTTTCATTTTATAAGAAAAGAAATCTTCTATTAAGAATGAAATTTATTCGATGAAACTCTTTTCCGTGGTTCAATGAAAGAATCCATTTGAGTTTGTGTCAAAAAGGTCCTTTTAATCATGTTAACAACTGTTTGCATCGACATTAGCTTGTGAGAGCACAAAATCTGTGACTGATACCTGTCCATGACGAGGCAGGTTCCTCCAAATGACCCAAAACTGGCAGTTCATTCTTTGTTAATCCCTCCAGAAAGTCGTCAACGGTGAGTATTCCTGCACGTCTGCAGCCCTAACTGAGACTGGCACGTCTTTTAGGCAGCCCTGCCTGCCACTCTTAGTTGCCAAAGTAAAAGCCTCTTTGGTGGACGCTGCCATGTAAACGACAGAGACTGAGACATGCCTTCAAACAGCTGTTCATGAAATATTCAAGCTGTTTGACAATACTTGATTCAGCCTGAGTGGCTCCCAGATCCTCGTTAAGCTGCATAAATTATCAGGTGAGGATTTTTTGATGCCGCGGTAAACGCGCCCCTCCCACAGAAACTGGGGAGACGAGGAAGCCGACGGAGGAGCCCGAGCAGCAGAGACTCAGAGAAGAAGAAGAGGACTCAGAAACATTAACATCCATGTGTGAACTTGATCTGGCCGCCAGGATGATATATGGAATCTGAGGGTGGTCCGTGTGCGCCACTCCCCCTCTCATACACACAGACTAATGTGACCCAAGTGTCAAGTTAAACAAGAAGAAGTGTTCCAGAAGTAATGTATGCACGACATGGCTAAGGAGGGCCGCAACCCTGCAGCGCCCCGGGACCCCGAGGCCTTCCAACAACAATACCATTCCAGAGGTGGTCGGAGCTCCTGTGTGTGGTCAGCTCATAAAGCAATTGTCTGGCCCTGAAAGAGGATTACTTTAATCTAGTAATGGCCTACGTCGTGCAGCCCACAGCAGTGGGGTAAGAGGGTCACCAAGAATTGCTGAGTAGCCCATTGTAAGACACCCCCCCCCCCCGAGGCTGCACGCCCCGCACTGCCCTCAGCTGACCCTTCAAACTAGAGACGGCTACTGTAGATCGGCCATCTGGAACGCCAGGAACACTCTTTAACTCGACCTCAAAGAGAACAGAGAGGACAGAAGATTCTAGAGACAATGGGAGCCCCCCCCCAACCCTCAACAAAACCCATCAATTATTGACTGTTTTGGTGGGACAGTGGCAAGGAGTAGTCCAAGAATTCCACTCCAACAATAAGGTAATTCAAGAGGCGGTGTAGTGGCTCGTATGTCAGAGAGCTCCACGACCCCGCCGGGTGGAACAGTCAGCCGGTGACATCACGCTCATCAAGATGGACGACGCACAACTGATGCAGCAACACATGCACAAGTACTCGCGTATCATGGATCAAACCTCAACGTCACTCGTGTTGACAGAAACTGTCGTACATCAGAACTCTTTTCTGCATCTACCTGGCTAACCTGATCCTGGATCAGTTGCCTGCAGCGTCCACTGCAGTGAGCTAACCTTCAAAATAAAAGCAGTGGTAGGTTGTTATGACTGCCACATTAGAAAAAAAGTCACATGCATCACGTTATGAAATAAAATGCACTGTAGAAAGATAGGCACTATTTTTTATAATGAACTGAGGGTGACTATTCTGCTCGAATATTTGAACGTGAACATAAATAACCTCTGATGGTTCTAATGTGTTTTCTGTGACAGCAGCTCTGGCAGGATCTGAGCGAGCAGGGACGCCTGCTTCTGGAACAGGAGGCGAGATATCGGTAAAATAGAAACATTAAAAAAATTGCATTCTGTTTTACTGATTTTCTGAAGATTATATTTAAATCTGGTGAACATTTGATGGAAAACCAACACTAGTGTGATACTCATCACTGCTTTTACAAGTATTTGTGGTGTACTAAAGCCAGACAAGCCTGTGGGAGATTCTACACAAACATGAAAGACTGTGAGCGAAGGTACAGACTGTGTCAGCATTCTGTACGTGTGGTCAGCTCGCAGCTGACACACACGCACGCACGCACACACACACACGCTCACGCTCAAGTGGGGTTTCTCTGTGAGGTCAATGACTCTGTCCACTTTCCCTGCGCTGCCAGGGAGCCTGACAGGTGAGGGAGGTGAGTCGTCTCTCCCACGTCAGCGTCTTGTTGGACGGAGGCTACTCATGTCAGCTGACCCCTCCTGTCAGCTGTCACTGTCCACTAACTCAGGCCCAAAGGATGCAGCCGTTCCTGTCAAGTGTACACGAATGTGTTCACATGGCTGGAGCAGATGGTCGGCCTTGTGTCCCGCCTCGTGCCCAGCACACTTTTTACCCTGTTAGTGGGTGTTTGTTCATACCCGTGCACTGAGGGGGGCGGAGGCAGTGCTGTGACTGGGGGAGGGAAGAGCAACAGTTCCAATTTTCCACCCTGTCAACAAACTCCAAAAACAGATGGATCTTGGAGCAGAAATCCATTTAGCTCGACTTGAATGACTTAAGCCCTGTTGGCTGACCTTTGCTAAGTCTGAGGTGGGAGCGCGTCTTAAGGAGAAATGAATCTTGGACAAATACACACAACTAGAAATCAATAAGCGTTTTACACAGCTGTTTGCCTGACTATTTACCATTTGCAGTCAAGGCAAACATGCCTAAATGCCCCTGAAATACAATTGCAGTGCACTGAACATGTTCTCTAGAGCCGGGTACAGGAGAGCATGTCCTCTTGAGCTGGATGTCAAGGCAAGGCAATTTTATTTGTGGAGCCCGTTTTCACAAACAGTTTGTCTCAAAGGGCTTCACATGGAGATCAAGATACACTGCAATATAATATCCATCCATCTTCTCCCTCTTCTCCTGTTGAGGGTGGTGGGGGTGGAGCCTATCCCAGCAGCCTTCCCCCTGGACAGGTCACCAGTCCATGGCAGGGCCAACACATAGAGACAGACAACCATTGGCTCTCCCAGCCACGCCTACGGTCAATTTAGAGTCTGGATTAACCTGGTCCCTCTTGATGTCTTTGGACTGTGGAGGAAGCTGGAGTACCAGAGAGAACCCAGCAGGAACAGGGAGAACATGGAGACTCACCCAGAAAGACCCCGTGCTGCAGCCGGGGCTCCACCCACAACCTTCTTGCTGGGGGGCCACGGTGAAGACCACTGCACCACCATGGCGCCCGCAATATATCATACCATATATATTGTAATACTACAATTTGCTCAAAGGTTCAACCCAGAGTTAAATTGCACTTTGGTGGTCCAACAACAACATTCTGTCAATGTGAGTTCATCAGGATATATTCTCACACTTGGACTGTCGACACAGCATTGTGAACGTTTTTGTATTTCTGTCTCAGGTTTAGCACATCGCTCTGTTTGTTTTTGGCACTCAGCTGCCTTGAAGAAAATCACTACAGTTGAGCGCTCTGCAGATCAATGAGTCGTTTTTGACATAATGAGCTCATACATAACCAACCAGTTCAATAAACAGGTTGGTTTTCCAATAAATGCTCTCAATAGTTCACTGATTCCGTTGATCAAACGGCTCCATCGGGTGGCTCAAGGTAAACTCAGAGTGGTGCAGTTGCTACCAACTTTGGCTCACAGATGTTTCTCCTCCCTGGCTGTGATGCTCTCCCTTTAATCTGCTCTAATGACGCTCTGATTGCATTTGATTGATTCGTTTGAAGCACGTATTGATCGTGTTGGTCTCTTGTGTTCCCTGCCTGTCATGAGAGATGCCTGACACTCCCAAGATTCATCCTGCTGCTGTGTTATTGAGATGAATCAATGGATTAACTAGGACCTATCATCCTGCATGCTAGCATGCCTCACACCCGAGCATCGTCATCACTGCAGCGGCCGTAGTTGAGTTAGGGCGCGTTTCCACAGGCTCACTTCGGCTCGGGCCAGTCGGGGTTGGGTCAGTATGGCTTAGTACAGGTGCGTCTCCACCAGCGCTGGTACCACGTCAGCCAAGAGTTCCCAGGCGTAAATTGTGTGCGACACAACAACAGCAACAATGGAGGACATGGAGGCGGCGTGATGCCTGCTGCTCGGTCAGTGGTTTTTGCTTAAACTAAAAGTGAGGGAGGACAGACACACGAGGCTTCAAGTGGCGAAACAGAACCCCCAAGAAAAGAATAAGAGACTTGACCAGGCCATGACCAGGATTCCACCGAAGTAGACCACCTGACGGGTAAGTTACCCAATCAGAGCCCCGCTGTGTGTTTATGTCACATTCTAGTCCCCGCTCGGCTCGCTTGAAACCCCAGTGGAGAAGGGAGAGTCCGCATATGACACAGAAATCACAGAGTACCAGTTTTAGAACAGCAAGTACCTTTGGAAAATACTGGCATGGGCTTAAAGAGGTACGGGTTCTGGTAACAACCCTAATTAGCATCACAGTGCAGAAATCCCTCCTGGTTCCATTCAAAGGGGCTGTAGCTCTGACACTGCAGACGCTGGAACATGAAGACCAAATCCTTTATCCTGCATTAAATCTTTGCAATACATCATCCATCCATCCATCCTTCCATCCCTCCATCCACAATCCATCCATCCATGTTCTCCCTCAGGGGATCTTTGCGATACATGTTACATGTAAAGCATCTCCCTGCATGGAGCAGGTCTGTACTCTACACTGACTGCATTTACGAGCACGACTGATTCCACTATTAGCCTAGTTTTTGACTTTGCAAATGACAATATAGCAACTAAGCTCTTTAAATGGCTAAAATGATCCTTCCTCTAATAATCCTGCTCATGTGCTCCTGCAACCACACTTGTCAGTTAGATGCAAACGCACTACCACCCACTAACATCTGGCTCTTGTCTGCAGTGGGAACACAGCGTTCTCAGGCCACGTTCTGGTGCTTCCTGCCGCAGATTCACATCCCACAAGCAGTCGCAGCTCAACTATCAAAGACGAAGTCTTGTTGCGTCTGCCGATAACTTCTTTTACTTCATGCCACAAATTCATCCCTACTGCATTCGGACAGTGATGCTTTGACATCATTCAGAGTTTGAAAAACAGTAAAAACTACCACAGCAACACCATCACTGTCCACCTTTTGCGACGGCTACCAAAGATCAGAAGCCCAACATGTCACATGTTCACTTCTTTCTGGTGTGCTGATTGTGTTTGTGATGCTGATCGTGAGCTACTAAGAAATAAAACACAGAGGAAAACCCTCATCTGCTCGTCTACTCTGGATGACGGCAGGATCAATCAGCTTGATGAGTGAAGAACCAGCGTGTGCGTGGGTGTGTGCGGGGGTGAAGAGCTACGAAGAGCTGAAGTTAGCGGTGGTTTCCCTCCCGCTTGGTTTGAGTAGGACACTTCAGTTACCATTTAGTTTTAATGTGGGTTCATGAAACAAAAGACAGTGATATGAAGTGCTGTTCTACTGTTTTCTGATGTTCACTGCTGTGAATTAAATAGTTGATAAGATTTGGATTTGTTTCAGGAAGTTAGATGACTTCAAGCAAAACCTGTTAGCATCTACAGAGTAGCACTCAGCTAGAACATTTATGCATCTCAGGGTGTACAGGCAAGAGGCCCTGAGCTGCGATGCTGCAGTCTCCAGATGCCAGTTCTGAACACGCTGTGAACATGTTGAAGAAGCGCACCAATATCTGCATGTCCCACATGTCTTAATCTGAAACTACTGCAAGGCTGCATGAGCTTTATCGCTTCAGAGTAATAAAGGAATATTAGTGTGCTGTTCTACAACCTGCGTGAGGGGAACATACCAGATTCCTGCCTGTGTTATCTGATAAGGCTTCAAACTGGACTTCCTGGTTTAAACTTCCTTTTCTCAATCTGTCCCCTGAAGCAACACACACACACACACACACACACACACACACACACACACACGCACGCACGCACGCACGCACACACTCACACACACACACATACACACACACACACACACACACACACACACACACACACACACACACACACACACAAGACACACTCCATTCTGTTGTTCAGCCGGAGGGCTCCTGGCCTCATTGAGCTCAAAGTGGGGGTCATTTACATCCTGAAAGACCACGTCTAATGACTCTCAATTAATTACACATTCCTAATCATGGCACAAAGACAAGAAAGGAAAGCGTGAAATAGATTCAGACCTTCAAATACATCCACTGGAGACGCCCATTCACCCACAATAAGACAGGATCCGCTAGAACAGAAGAGTTTAATGACTGTACAGGTGAGACACACATACATAAATATGTGTGTGTGGTGTGTGTGTGTCTGTGTCTGTGTTTGTTGTGTGTGCACATACATAGAGAGAGACCCCAGGACGTCCTTCAGCACAGACCGAGCGCCTGCTGTGTCTGCCTGTGCTGCTCCGGCAGATAATGAGGATCATTGGACACAACAGTTGGAGCAAGAGGCCTTGATTGTTCTCGGTGGCCCCCGTGGCCTTTGTGCTACACCATCGTTAGGGGGGGTGAAAGCTCTTCCTCACACCACCTGTTGTCAACCCCCCATCACTCCCATCCCAACCCTTCTGCTCTTGTCCCACTGACCCTTTACGACACATGCGCGCGCGCGCACACACACACATGCGCGCGCACACACACACATGCGTGCGCACACACACACACGCACACAGAGTTCACCTTTCGTGTGGTCTAATTAATTCATGGCTATCCTCAGGAGGAGGCTTTGGCTGGTGGGTCTGGCTCAATGACCGGCAGACGGCCGGATCACTTCGAGGGGGTTAAGCCAGAGGGTTGTGGCCTGACTTGGGCCATCTGACCCCCCCAACTTTAAGACCCAAATGTCCCCCTTGTCTCTTATCCAAGACTGCATGGACCTGCAATCCCATTTGTGAAGCCTGAAATCACCTCCCTCAGACACAGAGGAGTGCTTGTTTCAATCAGGCAACTGTCACCGCTGAGGGAGCTGGACAGGAGGCGATGACAACGCTGCTGAATACAAACACACACTACCCAAATCAGGGGCGGCGTGGCTCAGAGGTGGAATGGCCGTCTCGCAACCGTAGGGTCGCTGGTCCGATCCTCACTTCCCCCGGTGACCACGTCCAAGTGTCCTTGAGCAAGATACTGAACCCCTGATTGGTCCTGATGGCCCTGTGATGGACTGGTGACTCGACCAGGGTGAACCCGCCTCTTGCCCAGTGTCAGCTGGGATAGGCTCCACCCCCCCACGACCCTTAACAGATAAGCAGTATTGAAAGAGAGACTGATGGACCATCCAAATCCCAGACATATCAAGTGTGATGAGGCTCATATTCTGGTGTGTGTCACATCTCAACCAGAAGGGTTTGCTGAGAGCTGAGGGCCGTTAACTGATGAATGGATGTGAGGGGACAGAGTGCCTCAGACAGCTGGCAACACGGCCTGCTCCAGTGGGCGCACAGACACAGCCTGACTGCAGCGGCTGCCAGCTCCTTCTTCCCCACTCACACATTCACATCCAGCAGCGCCAGGTTCATATTAACCTAATAGTTTCGCCGCCAGTTTTGAAGCTAATTCACAGTTCATGTGAACAGCTAGCTTCTTTAACCAATCAGTCAGGAGCTTCCTATTATCCAGAAATGATTGAATAATTAACAGAAAAAAGGCAACATTTCAGAGTTCAGTGTCAGCTAGGAGTCAAGTCAGCAGTCTCAGTCGCCCCAACCTCATGTGAGACAGACTGAATCTTCTGCCTCAAAGACCCAACAGATCACGCCTGCGCGTCTAAAGCTCGTTCAGGACACAGTCACAGACTCAGCTGTAGGCCTGTTTTAGAAACAAAGCTATACCTCATCCAGAAAGTTCATTTTGCCTTTAAAAATGGAGTCCAGAGGTCAGAAAACACCAACCACATATTGTTAGCTTCATGCTAACTGGAGCATAATTAATGTGAGTGCTTGAAAGGTAAATCAGACAGTTTTGTCAGCTTCACCTGAACTTGATCATATCAGCATGTCTCTGCCTCCAGTTCAGATTTGTTAATTGTCCATCCATCGTCTTCCACTTATTCCTACATTAAGGGTCGCAGGGGGGGTGGAGCCTATCCCAGCAGCCTTCCCCCTGGACAGGTCACCAGTCCATGGCAGGGCCAACACATAGAGACAGACAACCATTGGCTCTCCCAGCCACGCCTACGGTCAATTTAGAGTCTGGATTAACCTGGTCCCTCTTGATGTCTTTGGACTGTGGAGGAAGCTGGAGTACCAGAGAGAACCCAGCAGGAACAGGGAGAACATGGAGACTCACCCAGAAAGACCCCGTGCTGCAGCCGGGGCTCCACCCACAACCTTCTTGATGGGGGGCAACAGTGAGGACCACTGCTCCACCCACAACCCTCTTGCTGGGGGGCCACAGGGAGGACCACTGCTCCACCATGCAGCCTTGTTAAATGTCATTGGCATCATATATGAACTACATGAAACCTGTTTGGTTCCAATAACGTTTCTGCCAATAAAAGTGTCAGAAACCTCAACCTTAAACCGACCAGAGTTCCATTCCCAGTGACCCTGTGTCAGGAACACCTAGCTACACCTGACTGTCCCCTAATCCTCACAGCCTGAGCCTGAAGTGTGGTTATGCCTGAAAGACAGCAAGGCAACAAGCTTCCGTGTCATAGAGAAAATATGGTGTGACTGTGGTACTGCAGTGATTTCTGGGACAAGCAGGTGTGAAGGCAGACTGATCCCAGGTCAGTAGCTACTCTCCCTCTTGTCTCTATGCAGATGTGACGCTCCACCGAATATGACCGCCCCCATCACCAGCCATATGGCTGCAGACCACCGGGGTTAATAACAGTGACAGAGGGCAGCGCCAGGAGAGCAGAGCCAGAAGAGGGGGGGGACAAGTGGAACGGGGGGGGGGGGGGGTCACTTCATTTCTTTTACCATTGATGCAACACAAACAACATTTCAGGGTTCCAAACCCATAAATGAATCCTGAACACAGTATGACAGCTTTACATCACGCGCACAAATGTGTCTCCTGTTAACTGAATATACAGGCGGGAGTGTGTGTGTGTGTGTGTGTGTGTGTGTGTGTGTGTGTGTGTGTGTGTGTGTGTGTGTGTGTGTGAGAATAAGGAGGATCCAACGGGTGACAGTGATTGTCAGCTGCTCCTTCCACACGAGTGTCTGAGATTACCGGTGAGAAAGTTGGCCCCACACACACACACACACACACACACACACACACACACACACACACACACACACACACACACACACACACAGGAAGACAGTAGTTTCTTCACATCTTCACCTGTTCACTCCTAAATACCACAAGACAGCTGCCATCTTGACGTGAAGGCTTGACCTCCAAACAACCTTAAGAAAGTACGAAAGGCGCGGGGGGGGGGGTCCCCTCACCCCAGGAGGTTTTATTTAAAATTACTCCACCCCCCACCACCTCTGAGAAAGCCAGAAAGCCTCTGTTCCCCACCCCTAATTAATAGTCATGAGCCATAAAGCAGGCGGAAGAGACGTCGCAGGCATAATAAAAACATCAGAGGTTTAAAACACCCAAAGACAAACAGCACCAGGAGCTTGAGCTCAACATTCTGAATGCCCCCCCCCCCCATTGTGCCTGGCTGACTCTTGTGTGTCTGGCATGAATGGACTTCTGCTTTGTCTTTAGAACTTTGTAAGCTGCATTTTCAGCTTCAGCGAATCTCTCCTAGCGTGTGAAATCGGAGGGATTAGGTGTGACGCTCAACTTTGGGTCGGAACTATTCGCTGGGTGGTGTGATATCTGAGCTTAATGCATCTGAAGCCTCATAGCTGGACGACAGCAACGACTGTATATGGATTAACGAAGGAGCTGTACATCGGCCAGTGCTTCTCTCTTCAAAATTTGACAGACTGTCGTTTGCTCCCTGCAGTCATTTCCACCTGTTTGCCATTAATATTTGGTACCTCACACAGTCATCAGCTCGTTGTTCCTTTCATCTGTCATCGTATATTTGAGCTTTAGCTTCAGCCACTGATGCTTGAAAAGCCTCAGCTCAGGTATCGAACATGTCGTTAATAATCAGTGGGAGCAGTTCGGGGCTAACGAGGCAGAACCGTTCCTCGTCCGCAAAGGAGGGTCTAACAGTCGACGTGTGAATGAACGTCTGAGCAAAACTCAACTGCTGTGACTTCGTATTTGCACAGAATCGTTAAGGGAGGGAGGTTTTCTGAGAGACGTGCATGAATTTTGGCTGCAGCTTTTCACCCCTTGTAACCAGGCCAGGAGAAAACATGGATACTGCAAATATACTGTGATACATCCACTTGGAATACATCTTTGATACACTGCTGCCAATACTATTAAAGCATCTGAATTTAGAAATGGGTGCCATGTTGACTCTGTTTATCATAAGTAATTGTAGACGTTGCTGTAGGTTGTTATCATGAACTGTACAGTAAAATATCAATTATTGCAGTGACATAACACAGTGGTTCCCCCCTATCATCTCACACCAGAACCAGCTATGAATTTTAAAAACTCTCTTCGTTACAGGCTGGTATGTGATCACCACACAGGTTTTGGTCGAGGTGTTTGGGCGGCACCCGGGGAAGTGTGCAGGAGGCAAGACAAGACACAGAGCACAAGCTCATAATTTGGTCATAAATTGTGATGATCCCTCACTGATGGAGGTCTGGGATTGTCTCTGTCTTCCCCTCAGACATTCCACGGCATTTGTTGTCTGACTGAAACGTCACCAACACTCGATCGGCGTGAGCTCCCCAGAACTGGCTCGAGTGTTCAGGAGGGGTGGCAGGGTCGAGTCTCTCTCATGTTCAGTCGCCTCCACATCCAGGTGATGAGCTCATTGTTGCAGTGCAGGTGTGAAGTCAGCTGATGAAAGCTGACCAGCCGCTACTGCTACTGCTGCTAGTTTCCCATCTTCATATTGATCAAACTGGATGATGCAGTGTCTGGTGTTGCGATTGCTTGACCTCTGAGAGCTCCGTTCTCAGTGGTCGCTTCTGGAGGAAATGTCTCTATCTGCAAAAATAACTCCACCTCAACAAGATCTGCGCTCTCTCATCCCTCTGGCTCCTCCACAGAAAGCATTCACAGTCAAATTTCAGGACTGCGGCGTTCTACCAGTCCGCCTCTCAGCCTGCAGCAGATGGACTACGAGGGGTTAACCCACCAGAACCTTCCACCATTCCCACTGAGTTGGCTCCTGCCCCGGCACCAAATATACACACCAATATGCAATCCAGTTTGCACCCAGCATTTCCAAGTCACAGGCTGGGGAGCAAAGTGACACCAGGCCACAAAGTGCCATCTTGTGTCTTCTCTGGGGCCATGCTGAGGCCACTGGCAGCTCCGGGGCGGCTTGTGTGCCTGTGGCCTTATCTCTGGCCCTGTTGGTACCATGAAAAAGGGGGGCTGGCAGGAGCTGGTTCCAGCTCATCATTGGCACAGGCCACTGTTGGCTCTGTATAACCCCTCGCTCTCTGGAGGCAAAACTTCATGAGTGCGGTTGTGGGTTTGTGTGAGTGTGCAGGCACACACATGACAAGATACAAGGAAGACATGCACCCGTGGTTTCTCCTCGACCACCACAGATTGGCCCCCATCTGTAAGAACAACTGCTTGTGGTGTGTGTGTGCAGACAGCTGGGAGAACGTCACCTCCCACAGGCATCAGGAAAGAAAGGAACAGGAGCTGGGCGAACACACACACACACACACACACACACACACACACAGATGCTGTGCGACACCATTATCAAAGACAAGTGTGTTCAAACACACAGCAAACTATTTGGACTGCAAACATGGTGGCTCACAACCTCACAGGTTGAGTGTTGGAGATTCCATCACAGAAAGCTGTCAGCAGCAGCAGGAGCAGGAGACTCCATTAATAACGTGTCTCTTACTCTGGGAAGACTCCATCCAAAAGAGAAGCAAGAGGAACTGAGATAAAGTCTCAGACTGTGCAAACAACTGTTGAGAGAACCATCCGGGATTATCCACTGGGAGCATCTGTCGCCGCTGCAGCACCGAAAATGATTCCAAGCATCACTGCAAGCTTGGTTTCCATTTCCAGCTTCAGTCACAAACACCCTGCAGCATCCGAACTTAGCTGCAGGCAGGTGAGAGCCGATTCTGAGAAAGGCTTCACGGTAACATGATGGACACACGGCTCCATTTCCAGCTGTTTAGGGGGAGATGAGAGTGACTCATCGTGCTGGGTTCAGGGCCTGAGGAGAACTACCAGCGCCAGCCAATAAGGTGTTCGCCAGGAGTCTCCAGTTTCACTGATTTTACTGGGAATTTGGTCTGTTTTGCCGTGTTCATCTGGTTTGTGTTAGTGTGACGAGGAATTCTTGAGATGGAGGTTTTGAGGGGGGGTTGGGGGGAGGGGCTATGAGAAGAGGCTGGAGTGAAGGGAATCGACAAAATGGTCAAGTATTGTCTGGTGTGTTTGCTGGCATTGAACTTGTGTTAAAACAGTAAACTAATTTATCGTGTGAGAAAATTAACTATTATCGCAGCAGCAGCAGTAGTAGAAGTAGAAGTAGTAGTAGCATTAGCAGTATTAGGAGTAGTAGTAATAGTAGCAGTGGTATTAGCAATAGTATTAGCAGTAGTTAGAGTCAGAACAACTCTCCTGAAAAACATGACATGGGTACCAATACCAGTAACAGAAATACCTCAGATACTGACTAGCAATGTATGGCACATAAACCCATGAAGTCGCCCCCCGCCTCAGACTCTCCTTCAGTTAGACCCTAGATTCACATCAACCTCCGTGATTTCTGCTAAATACCTGCGCTGCTGTCACAACAAAGTCACAGTCTAGAAACTGCAGCAGCCGGATCGACCAGAAAGGATTTAATTGGCCCTGTTCAGGTCTCATGTGGGGCCACGTGTCACCTGCAGCCCTCTTAAGGAGAAAAATAACAATTAAGACACTGATGTGACAGGAGTTTGTTGTTTTCTAAAGAACTAACACCTGCTGCGGAGACAACTAGCCCCCACTCCCCACCACCACCCCACCATCCCCTCCTGTCCAGTGGAAACAAGCATTATATTTTTGCTGGCACTAGCTGTCATGCGTCTATGGTCGTGGAGGCCTGGTGACAGCCTGACAGAGGCCAGCCTCTCTGGTGTACGAGACGGTAGGACGCAATGTCAGAGGGCTGGAGAACAGTACAAGGAGTGGAGGGGGGGGGGGGGGTCCTTGGGGTGCAAGCTGCCAGGGGACGTGACACCAAGGTCAGGGGTGGCGTCTTGAGTTAACTCAAGCGAGTGATGGGGATGATAAGAGACCAGAGAGTCCTGCGATGCTGCCTCCAGTATCTTGAGCACAGCTATTGTTATGATCAGCGAAATCTATCTGAGCTCTCATCCGATGTCAGACACACACACACACACACACACACACACACACACACACACACACACACACACACACCTCCAACCTGAAGAGTCAAAAGTCAGAGCCTTACTTGCAACCTCCAGCGATGCATTGCGACTGACAGCCTCGCCCAGGTAGTTGCGTGCCACGCACACATACACACCCTCGTCAGGTTTACTTCGCCTCCCATGTACGATTCGCAGGAAGAAGAGGGAGCCACTGGGTAGAAGCATCCGGTGGGAGCGCGGGTCCTCGCGGTCCGTCTCAACACGCTCGCCATCTTTGTACCATTCCACCATTGGGGTGGGCCGTCCCTCAGCCTTACAGTTGAGGGTGGCGGGCTCACCCTTGGACACGATCAGATCAGACGGATGTTCTACGATTCGAGGAGGGGCATCCTCTAACCTGGGTCGAGATCCTGGGGGAAGATACAAACGCAGGGAAGGCAAAGGTGAGCATCGAACACATTCATACAGTGTTTGCTCAAAGAGGCGATTCATGGTTACACACCACATGCTTGGTTTCTTTGTGTAGCCTTCTCATGTATTTTTTCTGTAGAACAAAACACTAAATATCTGAAGCTCGTGTCATTTCAGGCATTTAACAACCCCAAACACCAACTCTAAGACCAGGGAGTCACCCATTCAACCATGCTCACTTCCTTCCTGTGTCCTGTGTTTCCACAGATCCACCGGAGCCCCAACCGCCGCCTGCATCGCCCCCCCCCCCCCCCTTATTCCCTACTGTTACACCGGCCTGCGCTCCCCTTCCATGAACAAGTCTGCCATCCAGTCCCCCATCAAGCTGGCTTGCTCTCCCTGCCTCCCCTACCAGAAGCTTCCTTCTTCAGCTGTTATTAACATTTCCGTGTTTCCCACATTTTGTATTGTAATCTGTTTTCTTGTCTGTAACAACATCTACTGCACGTCTGTCCGTCCTGGGTGAGGGATCCCTCCTCTGTTGCTCACCCTGAGGTTTCTCAGATTTTTCCCTGTTAAAAGGGTTTTCTATGGAGTTTTTCCTCAGTCCATGTGAGGGTCTAAGGGCAGAGGATGTTGTTATGATGCCATGAAGCCCTTTGAGACAAACTGTTTGTGAAAACGGGCTATACAAATAAAATTGCCTTGCCTTGCCTTGCCTTCCAGGTTTTAGGAGCCGTTCCTGCTCCTCTATCCCCTCTCACGTGGGAGGAAACGTGGAAGAATCATGCTAATGACAACCTAAATATTCACAGATCAAATCCGTACTTTGTGCATTGATTGTTAAAACATTCAAAAAGGTGCCGTGTTTGAGGGAGCAGTTTTGTAGCACTCTGCAAGGTGCAAGTCTCTGTAAATCACTTATGAATATAAATGCAGCGCCGTGGCCCTCAGACAGGCCTGCAGGGACGGCGGCGGCGTGTCATCCCCACAGGTTCCCTGACAAGCTGGGAAATAGCTTGTTCCCTCCTCCATCTGAGTAACAGCATGTCGGTAGTTACGTATCAGCAGCAATAACAAACTCCAGCACCATCAGGCAAGAGCACCCCCCCCCCAGAGGGAGTGAAGGAACGATGACAGGAGGGGCAACTTGCCCCTCTTTGTCAGGAGAACTCTGTTTTGTTGTTTTGTCTCTCAGCCACACAATCGGTTGCTTTCAAACTAAAAATTAATGAAACATTTTCAGAGTCTCAGATGTTTCAGCCACGTGGCGTCACTCACAGGAGGGCAACATGAACGGCTTTGCTCTGCACTCCCTCTCTCTCCTCCTGCAACTTGCGTAATAGGCCTATCCACATTGGCGCTGCAACTGTATGGATTTTTTTCTTTAGCTTAGATTAATCTGCTGAGTATTTTCTTATGACTCATAGACTACTAGACTACAAAATGTTGCTGTGAGCCAAAAAGTACCTTCTGTTTATCACTGCAGAGGTCCCAACAACAAAGACGCTTCTTCCAGCCATATTCCACAAAAAAGCAGCCAATTTTTATAATTGAAAGTCTAAAATCAGCAAATGTTTGACATGTTTTGCAAAAATCAAATTAACTCTCAAAACGGTTGCCAATTAATTTAATTTTGGTTGAGGAATTGTTGCAGCTACTTCAGAGAAAACGATGCATTCTATCGTCACTCACAGCATGCAGCTGCTGCATGCGTGGGGCTCTCCCTGTCGCAGTCAAGGGTCAAGGGTCAGCAGGTCTGATAGGTAAGCCAGGTCTCAGTCCCCAGGAGTGACAGAGCTGGAGAGTTGTGATGGTGATGCAGATCGCCGTCTGATGGGGCTGCTGCAATTAGACGCGCAAAGATGGAGAAATAGGAAGCTGTGAGAAGCAGGAAATGGCGGCGAGGCTTTGAAGTCGTTCTTGTTAGAATCTAACAGCAGCAGCAGCAGATTCGGTCTCATCTGCTTTCAAACACTGACAGCACCAGAATGTGATCACCAAGCTGTTTATGCTCTTTTTCACTTCCTTAACGGCAAAAACCCATTTGTCATTTTTTCCGACATGAACCGGTACCGTGTCCCGAGGTCACCGGCTGCACAGGTGCGATAACATTTGGTGAAACCACTGAACTGGTTTTGAAGCAGTTCAATCCGACAAGAACTTGACCAAAGTTAGAGTGTGATCATACCAACTCAAATACATCCTACTCAACGATCTTATCTGAACCAAGTCAATTTATGTTTTCAGGCATTTGTGAGGCAAATTTGTATGATTTTTCCACATTTTCTGGCTTTTCTGAGTTGTTGAAAAGGTTTCCAGGCCTTTTCCAGGTATTCCATGACCATCTGAACTCTGAGATGTCAACATTTGCTGACTAGCTGATGACAGTGACCCTGCAAACCAGTGTGTTATCACACCACCATCATTACCATCTGCATCAAACGTGTCTGTTTTGAGGTTTTTACTCTCTTGCAAGGGAAACAGAGACTTTGTTAAGACCCCACCACAACATACCCCCCACCAGCACCACCAAGCCCTGAGGTCTCTGAGCTGAGTAGCCTTTCGTTAGCTTACATATCATGGCTGGATAGAGTATGGTTGGTAAGGGTGGGGGTGGGGTTTGTGGGGTGGGGTCCATGGCGAGGGAGAGCAGCAGGACAGAGCCTTTTAAGAACTGGCTCATAAATTTTACAGTCCAGGCTGGTTGGAATAAGCCAAGTGGAAATGTAAAACGGAGGCTTTGGGTGGGGTGGGGGGTGAGAGACTGAGACAGTGAGCTAAGTAGCAGCAGGACGACGGAGGGTCAGACGCTGAGCATCAGCTCTGGAAGACGATGTGCTGCTTATCATCCCGGACATCTGAACATGAGACGGTCCCTTATGGCTCTGAACCACTTCAAATGAGGTCTAATGAGACCTTCTGAGTCTACACCAGGACCCCATCACAGCACAACCTGAGGTTATTTGAATTCCTGGTATTCCCCCACCACCTCCCGTGAAGGGAGGCTGATGGATGTAGAGACCAAGCTGAAGCTCACGTCAGGCTTATTGGACGGCCGGAGACGAGTGGCTGTCTGATGGTGGTGTGTAACAGGCAGTGCTGGCCCTCTAGGGGCCTGTTAGCTCCGGCCCTGTTAGCTACAGCAGGAACGCAGCACCTCTGAGAGCTCCATGGTGGTTAATGAAACCACAGGGATGCTGTCAAGGCCCGCCTGTTAGAGACCTGCCTGTTAGAGACCTGTTAGAGACCTGCCTGTTAGAGACCTGCCTGTTAGCGACCTGTTAGAGACCTGCCTGTTAGCGACCTGTTAGAGACCTGCCTGTCAGCGACCTGTTAGAGACCTGTCAGCGACCTGTTAGAGACCTGTTAGCGACCTGTTGGAGACCTGCCTGTCAGCGACCTGTTAGAGACCTGTCAGCGACCTGTTAGAGACCTGTAAGGGACCTGAGACCTGCCTGTCAGTGACCTGTTAGAGACCTGTTAAAGACCTGTTAGAGACCTGTTAGAGACCTGCCTGTCAGCAACCTGTTAGAGACCTGTTAGAGACCTGTCAGCGACCTGTTAGAGACCTGTTAGAGACCTGCCGCCTTGTTTTAGCGTAGTCTTACTTACCAAAAGCCACAGAAAACACATCAGTTAAAGTAATAAAACTCAGTGTACCCTCCCATCAGGGCAAACAAAAGCATCCCCCCCCCACACACACACACTCACACACACACACATACACACACACACACTCAAACACACACTCACTCACACACTCACACACACACTCACACACACATACAGACACACACACTCACACACACACACACACACACACACACACACACACACACACAGGAGGACTTCGTACCTTCACTTCATTTCAAATTTTTATCAGAACCCATCAGTAACTCAAATATCAGCTGCTAACGGTTTAGTCCAACACGCACTCCTCTGCTGCTAACGGTTTAGTCCAACACGCACTCCTCTGCTGCTAACGGTTTAGTCCAACACGCACTCCTCTGCTGCTAACGGTTTCGTCCAACACGCACTCCTCTGCTGCTAACGGTTTCATCCAAAACGCACTCCTCTGCTGCTAACGGTTTAGTCCAACACACACTCCTCTGCTGCTAACGGTTTAGTCCAACACGCACTCCTCTGCTGCTAACGGTTTCGTCCAACACGCACTCCTCTGCTGCTAACGGTTTCGTCCAACACGCACTCCTCTGCTGCTAACGGTTTCGTCCAACACGCACTCCTCTGCTGCTAACGGTTTCGTCCAACACGCACTCCTCTGCTGCTAACGGTTTAGTCCAACACGCACTCCTCTGCTGCTAATGGTTTCATCCAACACGCACTCCTCTGCTGCTAATGGTTTCGTCCAACACGCACTCCTCTGCTGCTAATGGTTTCGTCCATCTGCCTCCAGTCGGCTGCCATCAGTTCATCAACGTTCCTGCCGACCAGATGATCCTCTGGGTTTTCTCACTGTCATTTTCAAATCGGTGAATCCAGCAGGAAAACATTTACTAAACGAGTGAGTGAAGCCAGTCCAGAGGGACAGACTGGCGTCTGTCTGCATCCAGAAAGATTCAGACATCAGGACCAATGTGCAGAGAGAATTATTGTCTGTCAACTTCAAAGTGGTTTTCACAGGGTGGAAACGTGGAGAGAAGAAGAGGCGCATCAACATGCCAGCACCTGAGGGACGGCAACTGGCGCAGACACACACATCGTGACACTTTCATGCCAATAAAGCCCTTTGAATTGAAAGTGAATAGAATACAGCCTGAGCACAAGAGAGAGAGAGAGAGAGAGAGAGAGCGAGAGAGAGTGAGAGAGAGAGAGCGAAGTGGTACGTAAGGAAAAAACTGCATCAAAACAAGAGAAGAGAAACAGAACAGAGGAGCCACAGGGAGCAGCAACTCCTGCAGCAGAGTCCTTCTGGAGCTCTGCAACACAACTTTCCTCCTCTACGATGAGAGCAAGTGGGTCGTCGTGTCCTGCTGATATGAAGCAAGAACTGAGGACCACTGCCAAAGATCTACAGTGGACCCCCCACCCCCAGCTGAACTCTGCCAACTCAGCAGCCTTATTTCACCACTAACACAAGTGGGCTTTCATCCCTAAGCAGATTTACTTGCTCTGAAAAGCCAACAACATCAGATCAACACCCAGTAAGTCAAGCGGATCAGGCCATGAAGACTGGAGGGCTGGGACTTAGAATCGGATCCAGAACCACATACATATTGACTGTTGCCATCAACTTGAAGTCCCCCGTTAACAGAGAAAGGTTAAACTAAACGAAGAATTTTTTGAGGCGGCCTGGTGGACCAGTGGTCCTCCCTGTGGCCCCCCATCAAGAAGGTTGTGGGTGGAGCAGTGGTCCTCCCTGTGGCCCCCCATCAAGAAGGTTGTGGGTGGAGCCCCGGCTGCAGCACGGGGTCTTTCTGGGTGAGTCTCCATGTTCTCCCTGTTCCTGCTGGGTTCTCTCTGGTACTCCAGCTTCCTCCACAGTCCAAAGACATCAAGAGGGACCAGGTTAATCCAGACTCTAAATTGACCGTAGGCGTGGCTGGGAGAGCCAATGGTTGTCTGTCTCTATGTGTTGGCCCTGCCATGGACTGGTGACCTGTCCAGGGGGAAGGCTGCTGGGAAAGGCTCCACCCCCACCACCCTCAACAGGAGGAGAGGGAGAAGATGGAGGGAGGGATGGATGGATGGAGGGAGGGATGATGGAGAATTTTTCGCACATTGAAACAAGATGCCAAAGCCTGACTGTGATCAAAATCAGCCTCCTCTGATGTCAGAAAGGTTTACTCTGATGATCTCCAGTCACGGGTCAAATGAGGGGAATTGGCATCAGTACCCGCTGGTATCGGCCTTGGTACCCGCCACCTGGATGAGCCGGCAGCAGAGACTTCTGGTCAGTCAGGTGAGCTCATCACCTGTTTACTTCATTTACTCATTTTTGAAAAGGCTCAAACCTCCTCAAGTCAGCATCATGCTGACTTCCTCTCATGTGATTCTTGTCAAAGGGCATCATGACAGGTCGACTGCCTCTCAGGCTTCTGCTGCACAGACGGACAGAAAACACACAAATGTTGTGAGATGAAGACGGAAGAAGAAGCTCCGGCAGTTACTGTTCATCGTCTGAGCTGACAGGCTTCTGCACCCTCCACAGCTCAGACGCGCCTTTCCAAACTCAAGATGGTTTCACGTTCTGACGACGGTCCGAGTCGCAGACTAAATCCCTGAAAGGAGCCGTTTCTGCTGGTATTGGTACGAGGCCAGGTCCTGGGGTCAACACAAATCCTCACACCTCATTAGCGGCTGACTGCTGAAATCTGAGCGGTCCTGAGCCAACCCCACCAGCTCATCGCCGCTCTGTGTCATCACATGTAGGATCAAAATATTGAGTTCAGCAGGAGCCTGCGGGGAAAAGGACATAAAACATGGATGGCACTGCAGCTACATGGAGGCTCCTCCCCATCCAGGGTGAGCGGTGCTTTTCATTTCCACACCACAGACTTTAAAGTCAATCAGAATCCTGCATTTTATCAAAAGTCCGCCCTTCTTATCATTCTGTGGAGAGCTGTGCTGAAAAAGATTGAGCCTTGCTCTGGCTTAGCTCCTCAAATTAAGGCTAAGCTGAGCTCACCCTGAACACTGCACCCAAGATAACCGCCTGCCCCGCCCACAAACTTTGATGATTTTTAACCAGCTGTGCAACATTGTGACTGGTAAATGTTTTTACTGCACTTGTTCAACTTGGAACTATATAAATAGAACTTGTGTGCCGTGCTGGCACACGCTCGTGCGCACACACACTCATGCGCGCGCGCACACACACACACACGCACACACACACACCATGTAACACCAGTCTCAGTACATCTGTGCCTTCCTACAGCGGACAGCCTGCTTCAGTCAAAACATGCAAATGTTGTCATGGGGACTCCCGTCTCTCCTAGTAAACATCAATCAGAAAAACGGTGACAACGTAGGCAGTAAAAAGTCCAGTGTCAATGCAGCGGGGAAGAAGACCATGATTTAAAATAGAATTAGAAATAGAAATAAATAGAATAAACTTTCTCATCCCTCACTCGTCTGCAGCTCTGAAGCAGGCTGGCTTCCCTCTACCAGGGTTTGGTGTTTTACAACTGACAACCCCCCCCCCCCCCCCGTCCTCTTCCTCCTCCTCCTCTGTGACTTCATCTCCACCGAAGCCACAGGAATTGATTTGCAAATGTGCATTCAAAGTTAAATTGGCAGCAGTGAGCCGGAGTGCTTTCTCTGCAGCCCCCTGCTCTTCAACGCTGCAGGGACAACAAAATGAGGCACATGCATGAGAATACAAAGCACCAGCCATAAAGAGGGGACCTCCGGGGGGGGGGTCAACTTAGAAAAAGGAAATTGGGTGTTTTTATGATGTTTCTCTCAGGGACATGGAGAGCTTTGGGTGGAGCCGCTTCTTTTCGCTCTCGTCTTTAAGATGCGGGGTTCATGGAAATTGGGAGAAAAAAACAACCCCCCTCCCAAAATGGCCTTGCCACTGACAACTCAGTTTAGCCCTCCCTGTGAGAGTGGCCTCTTCCACTGGTGAAGCAGCCGAAATGAGTGCTGGCTGGATGTTTGGGCACGCTGACAAGGCAGCGGCAGAGCAGCGCGGTGACAGCTGAGCCTCCCACACTAGATATCGGGCAGTGTTGAAACAGCACTGAGGGGCTGGGACTTGATTGAGCTCTGATTTGGTTTCCAAGAGCAGGAACACCTCTGGGAAGAGAATTCAACCCATTCTCTTTGATTTTGAAATGTGAAGTTTCTGTGTCAAATGCTGCCTTCTGCGAGCCATCATGTATCAAGTCTGATCATGCAGAGGACGGTTCCACAAAGCTGCTCTCTGCTTAAACCTTCTCCACCCTTTGCAAACCAGCAGCCTAAGGCCTGAAACACAACCTTGCAGCGTCCTCAAATCGCTGTCAGTTTGAGTTCCAGTGTCCAGCAGTAACAAGCGTAGATTTTCTCCAAAGACTCCACCAAAGAGGGTTTGGATCAGAGCTGCAGCCACTGCAGACTCCTGGTCTGTAGAAGCACGGAGGTAAGACACACGACAGCCACCGGGGCCGCCGCTCTCTCCACGGAGAAGCTGCTGCTTCAGGTCCTGATCCCAGACAGTCCAGCTGACTCAGTGGAGTCAAAGGTGTGAACGCAGGTGATTCAGAAGTCCCTCTTCGTATCAATGAAAGAGGCGCAAGTGCTGATCCAGGGGTCGACAGTGCTCTGAACAGGGTCAAACTCCTCAGCAAGGTTTCAGTCGAGCTCCACTCTTGATTTGATTTGTTGCAGTGAAACATTGTGTCTGTCTCAGTGTGGAGCCACGACCATGAAGGAGAGAGCAGATAAATACAGCAGTTACTGAATGTTGGGAGATTTCAAGGAATGTTTGTTCTGCGTTTGAATGAAGAAATAAAAGTGTGTGTTTGTGTATGTGAGAGAGAGAGAGAGAGAAACAGACAGACAGACAGACAGACATATTCCAACCCAGCTGCCTATCAAATCCTCTAAATGCTATAAATGCTGGGTTTTTGCAGTGGCATCTAAAGACAGAAAAAGTGGAGGAGGGCTCCTAATTGGCTCGTCACGCAACTCACATTTCCTTAATAAGCACATTTGCCTTCAGGAAAACATGAGCGAGTGTCAATCATCAAATGGAGCTGCTGCCGCTGCTGCTGGAGGGAGCAAATAGCCACAGACACACTCGCTGCTTCCCTGGATCAACACTCCAAATAACAGACATCTGTCACTTCTCAGAAAGAGCTGTCCCTGTCACTTCTCCAGTCAGCCACCGAAACATACAGTGTCTGTCACCCCCCCCCCCGCTCTCCTCATTGATGCTCCTTGGTGCCCGAAAGCGATCCGCTATCAGCTGCATCTTTCCCACTCCCATCATTCAAGTGCCACGTCTCCGCCGCAGCGACATGTGTACTTCCCTCCGACATGGAGCCATGAACACTGATGAATGGAAGGACCGACCGGAATAAAATAACTGAATGGAGCCGATGTGGAAGTGGTAACACTGCTAACAGGCTAGCGCTAGCTTAAACATGCCCCGCCGCATCCAAATTCAACTCCACAATCAAGTCACAGTGCCATGGTGAGCAGTCAACAGTCAGGAAGACGTCCAAGAGCCCCTCAGTGGGTATCAGCCTCCCAACAGCCAGGGCCCCTGAGAGCCGTCCCCACGTGTGACACACACACTGGAATCACGTGGACATACCCAGGCACGAACATGAGAGGAATATTCACTTTCTCTGGTAGCTTTTTGAAATCTGAACGTGAACCAGCTCAGTCCTGATCCTGAGACCCTCTTTCTGTTCCAATTGAACCTCCCAGCTCTTCACCTGCAGCCACCTGCTCTCAACTACGTTTCAGCTGAGAATGGAAACCTTTCATTTCTGTGTTCAACTTCCCCGACTCAGTAAAATGATGTTCAACATATTTATGCTGCATGGAAATCCTTTTATTCATTAGATGAGACAGAAAATGTTGTATAACAGTTCCAGATAGGCAACAAATCCCCGATGCACCTTCCCAGCAGGGGGAGATATTCAATATCCATCCTGGTAGGTGAACTTGTAACGATCGCTCCACTGCCAGAGGCTGAACTCCTCCACTCCAAACAAACCTCCACATTTCAAACAGGAACACAAGTAACGTCAGGTTTAAACAACCTCAGTAAACAAGCCGACAAGAGCTGAGCAACGTACGACAGGAGCCTGCTCACGAGTCCTTCCCCTCCTGAGGTGGTGAACTTGTTTCCTGCCTAACAGTAGTTTGATTATTAATTACTGAAATAAGGACTTTTTCCCAGAGTAAAACTCCCATCTTGGTTCCAGTCTTAACAGACAAGGCAACGTGTGGATAAAAATACCCAGAACCCCACCAAGCTGAGGAGAGCTGGTGTCCCTTCAAGCTAAATCCTTCTCCCCTGTTGTCTTCACCAGCAGAGGCACGAACACACAAAATAATCTGCACGTGCACTACTCATGCTTTATTCTGAATCAGATTTAGCTCCGCCCCCACATCCATACGTCCAATCATCTCTCAGTCTCTGCGTTCGTACTCCATGAAACCCTGATTCAATATTATAGACCAGAGTAGGAACACACGTCACCTCACCACCTCCTCTGATCCAATTTCAAGCTTTAAATCATGTGTGCGAATGCATCTCATATATAGTAAGATGTGTGTGTGTGTGCGCGCGCACGTGTGCGTTTGTGTGTGTGTGTGTGCCAACTCCCATGAGAAATATTCTGGTCTAATAATACTAATAGTCTACACCACAGATGAACGTACTTACCCAGTACATTTATAGCAAATCTGTCTTAAAACACACACACACACACACACACACACACACACACACACACACACACATAAACATGGTTATGTTTATGTGTGTGTGAAGCAGGGAAGGAGGATGCCTCACAGGAGATGAGGTTGGCAGGATTTTGCGGTGGCGAAGGGGCCGTTCTACACGACGGCGTCTGGATTGATGTGCATCACTGTTCTTTTCAGTCACTTTAATCCTTCTCCATTGACAGAGCCCAGCAGTTACGGCATGGTAGTGAAAGCAACAGCGCACGTGCAAGTGTTGGTAGCGGTAGCACCGGGCTCTCCAGCAGCCCCTGGCTCACCTCACCTCACCCCTAGTCCAGTTTCAGGGAGCAGGGAGCAGATCTGCCTCCCTAAAACCCCTGGAAGAAATGCTAGAGCCGATCCCTCCGCCTGCAGCCTCAGGCGGGAATCTCAGGCTTTCTGTTGTCAGGCCCCTCAAGGCTTCCTACTCAAGACCTTATGGGTGGACGGCGACAGCTAACTTGTCCTGTCAGCTGAGTCTCTGCGCAGCGCCAGTCCCCAGCTTTAATCCCAATGGTGCACAAATAGCACCACATTGCATCAGGAGTCATTGTGTAAAGGAACAAGCGGGACTGTGACGTCATCTTGTTGATGAAGGACCAGCCAGAAAGACTGATTATTTATCTATTTCTACGCCTAAATTTAGCAGGCGGGCAGCTGCATGAAAAATGGAAAAACACAGCTGTGCTTCAAACGATGAAGACTGCTGATCCTGAGACAACAGGAGGGGACGTTTGTTGCCAGCCACTCCCTCTGGACTCATGTCCTTGTGGCTCGAAACGAGCAGCGGTTCCTACATGCAGGAATGATGCTCAGGAGACGTGGTGGATTCTTCCACAGGGAGCAGACCCAAGCGTCCTG
>NC_141334.1:26514568-26587068 GCF_037954235.1 Aulostomus chinensis
GAATTTCAAAATCAGGTTTATTGGATCAAAAAGCTGTCATTCTCCAGAAACCTCAACAGTCTCCTTCATCGCTCCGGGGGATGCTGCTGTTAGTTTCCTCCTCAGTAGTAACCAGAAACCTCTGGCCATTTATGACCTTCGTCTTTAGTAGGATACAGTTTTATCTGAGTTCTGTATTGAGTATTTACTTTTGCACATCATGATGTTTCAATCGTAGTGAGCGTTGTGGTCTTTTATGTTGAAAGTACCAACAGGAAGTGACCAGTGTCTTCTGCTTAGATTCTATTACGCTTTACCATCGCAGCTCTGCTTTCTTAAAGGGCCAGTACCAACAATCGGTCACGCATCGGGCCATGGGCTGTCCCGCATCGTCACAATCAACACCCACACGTACGTTTGCTCTCTACTCACGTGGTAGCAAGTTAATGTCGCTGCTTGGTTCTGAACCGCAAAGAATCACGCTGCTGTCTATGGAACTCATTTGGATTGGCTGACGAACTGTAGGCCTGTAGACTGGAGGCCACCCAGGTTACTGGGTTGCAGGTTCTTTGCAACATTTAGTGACGTAACAAAACTTTCTATCTTAATACACAACCTAGTTGGGCTGTGTTGTTGTTCACCTGACAGGGGGGAGACTGTGATGCCAGGGGGCGCTGTGGCAGGATTCTGCGCTGTAATAATACAGTCACACCACAAAATGCATCACAGCTCTGTAGGATACATGTTTGAATGAAAGAATACTCATGTCATGGATGCAATGGTTCAATTCATTCAGCTTTTCATTCAGTTGTTATGCTGTCATTACTCTGTTCTGACACTTTTATTCAAATGATACCACGCGGCACTGCCGTGATTTATTCCTGCCTGCCAACATGTGATGCTCTGACATGCACAACTCGCTACACTGGCTCCAGCCCTCACGCAGGCATGCAGGGCGTCATGTATGAGGAGCAAACCCCGGATACATGGGCCACTTTGAGGACTAAAAACTGGGAAGCAGGCACAAAATCTGAATGTATGAACATGGAGACCTGCTGCGTCTTCGTCCTTCACTTCCACCAGGATCCAAGCAGTTGGGTATCAATACTGAGAAAAGAGCAGAATCCTCTCTGCTTCTTCTGAAGCGACTACCTACAATGTACAAATTGATAGAGCGAATGCAGATAATAAAGTCACAGATGAAAGGAAACGAATTTACCCTCAAATTTCCAGAGGACGGGAGAGGACTCTGAAGGCATCTGAAATGGTATCGATACGACTGTGATTAAATTCATTTAGAAGCAACCTTTCCTTCATCGAAGTCACTCTTCTTAGGATGGGCAAATGTCAACATTTATCTCAAAGCTGTTACCCAACCACAGAAGCATAAATTATGCTTCCACTGCTATGAATCCAAATGCAAATTTGTCTTACATGTGAGGGACCTTTGATCGCGCCGACTGTGGTGCTATGTATACAAATCAGGCAATGAAAATGACTCAGGCATTAAGAGATGCAAACAAACCCCGCACACCACTGCAAAATGTCACTATTTATCCAAGCGCGGCTTTGCCTGCACTTGATGGAAAGCGAAAGCAATCTTACATGTGCCAGGAGATACGACAAACTGCAGCCAATGAGCTCTGACATAGCAAGAGCCACAGCTCTGCAATAAGGAAGGACTGGGTGGAGCGCCGCAGCGCTGAATAAATATTAGGGGTCAGGGAGACCCAGGAAACACACAGCTCTTGACATTTATAGAAATGCATTGGATGGTGGTGTGTGTCAAGTAGCGCATACTAAGATGAGATTTAACACATCCAGTCACATTGTTGGGAACAAACGACACAGTTCCACAACGCCGAGGAGGCGAGAGGCGACTGTGAAGGCCGGGATGAAGACTCTTTTGCCAGACAGAGCAGCCCTTAAACACCCCTGATATTTCTTTCATGTTTTATGCATGTACATGTTTAATTTAATTGCAGAAACTGATTAATTGAGCATCGCTCTGTGATTGAATAAAACATGATGAAGCCCTCCACTAAATGTATTTCCATTCGTCTGTGACTGATGTTGCTACTTTGGTGCCTTCGTCAAACATTTGGCGTAGCTGTCAGTGGAATCAAGCACTCCATGAATTTAGACTAATTATCCACATTAGGTGCTGAATTACAATGACAGCCCATCAGCGTGGTCGGGTGCTGTGCAGCTCACTCGCAGCTGAGCCGTAGATCGTACAATGATGTCCTCTCACACACAAAGGCTCAGCCTCACTGACCGATTTCTGCAATTTCTTTGAATGAGGCAGTTGGCTTTTGGGAAACTCCAGTATTAACCCATTTCCTGGCATCATTATGAGTCTAATTATTCTGAACAGTTTGGGTGGTGTGTGCATTTACGCCCAGGCATCAGGATTCGTCTTTTCTGAATCGTGAATATTTGTCTCTAGATGTACGGACACGCAGTCACAGAAGAGCTGTTCTGTGTGAGAGCAGCTGAGTTATTTGGAGAACATCTACCACTCCACGGATTCTGCTGGTGTGATTAAGTGCCACAAGTCCAGCTAACGGCTCGTACAGACCATGACAGGACCAAAAGCCTGACAGTTGATGTCTTTTGGCTCAGGCTGCTACCAGCAGCAGTCCCAGGATGCCTCACTGTTGATTAGACGCCTTCTCATGAAAAAACAGCAACACCAAGCGCTCAACTTGTGCATGTGAGCTCCCAATGGAATTTTTTTGTCCCCTCTTTTACTCCCAATTGTACCCTTTTTCCAAGCTGTCCTGCCCCCCCCCCCCCCCCCCGTGATCTGGTGATGGCTGTAGACCACATGCTGCCTCCTTCACACACAGAGTTGCTAGCTGCTTGTCAGCGAGAAGTTTTACCACGAGCACAGAGCTCAGAACGTCAGCATGCAGCTACACAAACACGTACTCTCATCAAGCTTCCCACACGCAGACAGGGCCGGCCTCGCAGAGGTAACACAGGGAATGGAACCACGACGCCTGTGTCGGAAAACTGCTCCACTCTGGGGCCCAGCATCTTCTTCTTCAATCTTTGTCCAATGCTCCTCATTTCAAGCGCTTGTGATCATTGCAAAGAAAATTCATGTGCAAGAATGCTTTCTTCAGCTCGGTGATTCATGAACCTTCAAAAAGAAACGTTTTCGGTTCAGGCGTACCTTTGATATGTCTGACCTTCTCACCCTGAGGGAGGAGGAATACGTGACCTTGGAGATATTCATTAAATGAAAAAGGACATGGTTGTTATTTCTTGGTGGGTTGGGGGGGGCATTCGTTTGGTGCCGATGATTAGTGGTGTGTGTTCTCTCCCACAGGATGAGCACCGAGCCAGCAGAAGCCTCCACACAAAGCTCCATTTATCCTGTTTTATGTGTTCTGAAGAAATGGTTTTGTCAGCAGATGTCATTTGTGCTGTAAGTCAAGGTGGTGTCAGTGAGAAGAAGACTCCTCTGCAGGCACTCACATTCAACTCCAGCACGACAGGCTGATAGAATTTTGAAAAATTTGCCTTTTTTAAAATCAGAATGGTTGACATGAACTTTACTGTGTTATAGCAAATAAGGTGAAATAATGTGAAGGCTTTTGACAACAAACAACCACAAATGGTGTGAGGAGGGAGGGCCGATGCTGCATGTCGTAAAGCTCCGACTGTCTCAGCCTCACATCTCAGAAACAATGGCTGCCTGTTTCACCGGTGGAAGACAAACAGGAGTCTTTGTCTGGAGAACAGCGTACGAACGATATCGTGTTCCATACATGACCAACATCTGTCAGCAGAAACACTTCCTTCCTGTGTGTAAATCACCATGAACGACGCTATGAAGCACAGCGATGGGAAGTCTGATATTGACGAAGGTTTTCCAGGCTCATTTCGCATGCTTGCAATTAGAGCTGATAAAGTTGAGTCAGGAAAAGTCCCACAGGGCGGAGTTTATTTGACTCACAAGCATGGACAGGAGTTCAGAGGCGCAACGTGTAAGCGGTACATTCAAGCTGCCGTCAAACGGAATAACATGGTTCTCATCCAGGTAAGCGCCATCAGGTAAGATCACTTTATATCTGTGGCAAAATCAGTTTACGCCGCCGAACACAGCTCACAGCACCAGACCGGCGGTGCCAAACCTCCATCTGGGTCTCTGTGAATACACACTCATAAATCCATTAAAGTCAAGAGCAGAATGAGAGACTTCTGCGTGTCAAAGACAGGAGTATCGCGTGTCGCGATCGCTGCTGATGTTAGCACCAGAACCAGCTGCTCCTCGTCTGTCCCGCCTCCACAAGGACTGAGAGAAATAGGCCTTCATTTAACACGGGAGGTTTTCCACGCGCTCCACCTGGTACAGCGCGGATCCGTGCATATAGAACTTTAAACAAGAGATTGCAATTATTTTGAGCAGAAACCGGGACATAATACCGGGCAGCACACACACGGCACTTGGACTGCCATGCAGCGTAACGCATGTGTCCCGATATCTGATGATGCAGTGGAGCCAGGACAATAAGTCACTAAGGCTGCTTGTAATCTTGCTGGGCTGAACTGTTCTTGGTGGGACTGGCCCTGTTCCTGGAGCGAGACCCCTACACGTCCCCACCTTCTTTGACCCATCTCTGGTAATAGGAGGACGGCCCTTTAAGAGGCTCCACTGAATGGATTCTATTATAGATTAATTGATTAAGAGGGTGGCGCACCAGGATGACAATATATCTCTTCATTGATCTGCCTTTCAATGAGATTGGCTGTTACCCAACCTCCCCGAGGGAGCGGGAGAGAAAATGGAGGGAGAAAAGGGAGGGGGAGAAGGTAAAGCAGGGAGCAGGCTATTAAGGGGTAACTCATTTCCTGTTTCTCTTGCTGGCTTTTCACGGCTGGGACGGAGTCCCACAGTCCAAGAAAATATGAGTCCCTTCTCTTCTCTATTTCCTTCCTTCACCCTTTTTTCCTCCCGTCTCATCTGAGGGAAGCCCTCCTCACTCCCGCCTCCTCATCAAGACGTTTTGGTCTTTGCAGTTTCTCATAATGAGGGGCCCCCTATTAATTTTGGGGCTTTGAAGCGAGACGCGCCTTCTGTCCTCCCCCCTACACACACACACACACACACACACACACACACACACTGACTGGCATGGTGAGACAGAGTGGGCTGGGGCAGCTCCGTCTGTTTGCCACCACATATCATGATGAGGAAGGCGTGTCAAAGACAACATGAACCTCTTGTCCGTCTAGCGGGCTTCGGCCGTTCAACTGGTTTCACCTGGTGATCACAGGTTGGGATGAGTGGGGATTAGCTCTGGCACACACACACACACACACACACACACACACACACACTCTATGTAGTGTAGTGTATGAGTTGCCAGTAAGGGAGATGAGCTAAGAAAGGGGCCTAAAACAGGAGATAAAATAACATGTGAGAAGCTCCGGTGCACTCTAGGTTCTCATTTCTCACGCTCGTTCTTCTCATTTTTCTTCATGTAGTTTGTATCTGAGGAACCTTGCAACACTGACAACATGCTAACATTCTTGCTACTCCAGGCTCGTTGTTGTCGTGAAACTCGCTGCACATTCATGAACTTGAGAACACAAACAGCCGGAGTCATTTTGGAGAACGCCTGCTATAAAAGCTTCAGAGGGACGTTGGAGGTGGAGAAGCCAGGATGGAATCAGGGACCCTTTGGTCTCTAGACTAGACTGGGTTACTAAATTTACCAGTTCAATGCTGCCATGCCAACTGTAACTGGTCTAACTCTGATATACAGTCAAAGTTTTCTCTGGCATAGGATATATCATCTCAAAGCACAACACTTTAATCGTTTGCTTTTCTTCAGGAAAGCTCACTTTAAATTTTCCTGTTCGGTAAAACTGCACTCTTCGTCTTTCCGATGTGGTTTCTGGTGGGATCGGTGAGCAACACTGTCAGAATATTCTCATTGTCAGGTGTAACAGTGGAATATTGGTTACATGTGAACGAAGACTGAATTTTATGCACTGTTCAAAATTCTGCGTGATGCAACGATGTGTTTCATCGACAATCCGGTCGTGCTCCAGACACGAGGGACGGGTCTCAGCAGCTCTTCTCACTCAGCTCTGACGATTCAATTCAACAAGCTGCTTCGCTGTAGAACAGCTAAAAATGTCAATTTTTAAAAAGGGGGAGACAGATAATACAGCAGGTTCACGTTTCAGGTTCCCTCCAGGTAATTTTTTTGCATAATCCTGTCCAGGCAGAAAGAGAAGCCCTTCAGAAAGCCAGCGGTTCAGTTCTGAGTCTGGTGGAAAGACACTTCCATCACTCATTTTTGATGCCAAAGGTTGCTTTTGTTTCATTGCTTTCAATTGTAAGACAGTAAAATTGTCTGGTCTCTGGCTCGTTCTCCTCCCTGGACATCGCCATCATCTCGTAAAGGTTGGATTTATTGTTCTTGTTGGTTGCATGGTTTTGTGCAGGATGTCATGTAATGGCTTCACCCCCTGTAGTTTCTGGCAACAGATGTACATCTTCTTTAAAAGAGCCTTCTTCTCCTGCTCCGAGTGGCGTCAGGACAGAGGGTCACAGCACACAACTGGCTGCTGCACCGTGCTGCTCTGTAATTTAGCCTCCACTGCGTCCCCACCCCACGGAGCCTCCATCCGTTCCTCTCCACGGAGATGAAATGACTCTTCCAATTTTCCAAGTGTGCGCTGGGGCTCTGGGGAGGAGGGTTGGTGGCAGCAATTACAGCCCCCCCTCCAACACACACACTGTGACAAAGCTGCTACAGAGCCTGACCAAAATTGTCTCTACTCTGCAGACGAGCACCTTCAGCCCCATTCCTGCTCTCACCTGGTGTTAACAGGCAGCCCTGGCCTTTCAAACACGCTATTACAGTGTGTGGCAGGAGCCATTCAAGCCTAGCAGTTAGCTGCCCTGCCTGAAATCCATTACTTTCAGGAAGAATATCGGAATGCCACTAGCAGGGGGGAAAGAAAAGGCAGGGCTGGATTGACATGCATAGGTTGGAGTTTCGTAATCAGCCGTTTACGCGCGGTATGCAAAGCGTATTCACATAAAACTTTGTTATCAAGAAGCACCTGCTCACGGCCGACACGCAGAACCTGCTTTCCTCCAGTTCTCAGAGGGCAGGATGAGGAAAATCACAAAAACTGAAGAAAACCTCTGACTGAAATGGGAGAGGAGATTGCTGTCCGATAGCGTTGTTTCATCATCTCCACTTCCAGGGAGCAATTATCACCCACATAAACAGATCCCGCCATGTTGGGTTTCACATATTGATTGCGGACAGAAAATGCCAGAAGCTTTGCCTCCTGCACTGAATCTCATTCTGTTATTCCTTCGATGCAAAATAGCCCATTATTTGCCGAATGGAGCTGTTGTTTTGGACAGAGAAAGTAATTACAGCATGAATACTCACAGCAGGCGCATTTAGTTGTGTCAAGAATTGAAAATATATCTAATAAAGCAAAATTACATGTACAGCAGAGACTCATTTAATATCTAAGAGTACAAGGTGACTGTGCAGATGCATCGCAGGGACGTGAACAGAAGGCAAGGTGAAGCTGCTGACACCTGCTGAGAGCCACCGAGGACAGAAGGGCGAGACACTGAGGACAGCAGCAGTCCTGCCCGACTCTCACAGAGCTCCTCTATTCTTTTATTTGAGCATTCATACTGGTTATTTGAAAGCTCATTTGTTTTCATTTGAAAGGTCTCGTGAAATGAAAGAATAATGCTTTTGGTTTTAATCCTACATCTTTTTGTCAATGGCTCATTCACCTCTTGATCTCTGGGAAAAATGAGTGTCTGTGGAAACACTTCAGATGTTCACTGAGTCACTTCTGCAAGTGCTAATTTTTCATCCAATTAAAAGTGCACTCACAGACTTGTCACTTGTAACTACGAACCCCCGGGGTCACCAACCCAGGTGACCAGACCCATTCAGCCATCACTATCTGACCCGCTGGCTCTGGTAATACTGGGCCAGTCTGAGGAGAAATGCTGGTTTAGCCGGTGTGAGGTGTTTTGTGTGCACTGACGTGCGCTGACAGGCAGGGGGCGATATGCACATCTAGCACTACTGGCTAATGTAAATACTAGGGCCCGACCAATCAATCAGCCGGCCGATTGATTGGCCGGCATTAGAACATAATCGGTAATCAGCGAGTTGGCCTATTGACGCTGATTTTTACACATAATTTTCAGTAATAAAATGCTGTTAATAGAGTGTTGTACTTAGAAATTATGTCCCTGTGTCATCAGTAGAGGGCGCTCTGACTCCTCTCATGTCATGCTCCACAGCAACCCCACAGAGTGAGAGCGCAGCAGTGAACGGTACTGAAAAGCCAACAGCCCACGCGTACTAAAAGCCAGCAGTTTTCCCCGATGGTCAGTTTATGGTCAGTAGCTTGAGAAATAAAAACCACTTCATAAGTTTCCCATGACGTGCCTCCTGGTGTCTGTCAGGCTTCACTGACATCATCAGTCCAGGTTGATACGTTGGCAAGCTAAAGAACGTTAGGGTAACCTAGCTTAAACACTAGCTATGTTGCTGAACTAGTGAAGCGAGTCACTTCCAGCACCAGGAACGATGTACCGGCAGTAATAAGACGGACTCACAGTGGTAGGGGCTTGTGAAAAGAATCTGAAGCCCCTTTCACACTTCACCAAAAACGCAGGTCAACAGGGGTTTTTCAGAACTCTGAAAGGGTCGACTCAGCATTTCGACCCGTGTGGACCGACTCGCCAAGCGACCCGGGTGTTTAGCGGCTCGGCTCGCCTGCAGTGTGAAAAAGGCAACCCGCGTCCTCCCAGGTTTCAGGCGACCTTCCTGTGGCATCCTGATTGTGTCTCTGTGCCGCCTGTCAGGCTTCACCTGCAGCTTCTGCTGCTCCCTTCCTGTCGAGCCAACTGACGTGAGGTAACCTGTCATTGTTACAACCAGACTGCAGAAGCCCCGGTAACATCTGACCTGGTCGCCGTGCCGATGATAACGACCGGATACAGAAAGTGTCCAGACTTGAATGTTTGGACTGAAAATAAATCAGTGTCAGTCTCATTTGTCTCCTGGTGTCCAAGCTCGTGGGGCATCAGGTCATCAAGTTTGACAGATGTCATCAGAGGGAGGACCAACAGCTGCTTAATACGAGGGTATCGATGAATCCTGGAAACTTCATCATCACATCTGAATTAATGCCACAACTGAAATGTTTGCTTTGGTATCTTGAAAGTTTTTATGTGTCCCACTACAGAATATTTTGTCCCCTAAATCCCTAAATCCCCTGCAGAGGAGCGAGCCTGAGACGTGGATTGTGATTCTGAACATGGCCCCGATCCTCTGGATTTTAGTCCAGTCACATGGATGTCTCTGGATTCACCTGCCACTCCTGGGATGTATTTAGCACGTTGCAGTTGGACAGATAGAATCGTATCCCCGTGTTCCTCCAAGAGAGCTGCACACTCATAACGTGGGTATTTTGACTCTGGAGCAGAAACCAGGAGCCTGCAGTCTAGAATGCAGTGTTAGAAACGGGTTTGATATCATAAACAAAGAAAATACAGCTGGTGAAACCTCTCCTGACCCTTGAGGTCTCTGGGTCCTTTGGCCCGTCTGCCACTGTTGCTTCCTTTACTTTTTAGGGCCTGAGCCTGAAGGTACTTCCCTATCCTGTTTGCTCAGCAGAGCAACACATCAGCAGCACTAAACACCACAAACACCCACTAACCAGTGTCCCAGCCCCCCAACACCCATGAGGCAGCTGGGCCAGACGGCCTGGAGCCGGTTTTCACATCCACACCATTCAAAACCTGGTCCTGGACTGTTCTTGCTGTCAATGAGTGCCCAATATGAGCATCATCTAATTTCACCCCTGAACATGCATGAAATTCACTGAAATTCACCACACTTGTCTGGTCTGGCCACACATGCACTAATCTAAAAAAACAACAACACAAAAGTCTATAGCGCCACCTAGGGAGCCACACAACTAAAAGATAATTTTTTATAATCTGGAGCGCTATAACTCCTCCCACGAATGTCCCACAAACATAGGACCAACACCGTTGGACTCGTCTCATCGAGACCAACAATTCTTACACTCTGACCCCTCACCTGTCTACAACAGAATGTCCACAAATTGGACAAAACTGTCAAAATCAGGACTTTTTTTACTCCCCCAACAAAATCTATCTCCTCCTAGGGCATTAATGCTATCACTTCCAAACTTTCACACATTTCTCTCCCAACTGTGCTGATTAAAAGTTTTTATCTGAATTACTGGGTTTGGATTTTACAAGCCGTCAAAGTGGGGGAGACACATTTCAGCTTCCAATGGAAGTCTATGGGGAGACGGTGTCCTCAGGTTCATACTGTCAAACAAACGCTTCTCACGTCTCACACCATCCATCCCACAGCTCTACCAACCACACCACTGCATTCCTGACAAAAACCCCTCCAAGAACATGGTGTTCTGTGTCCCTCTGGACCAGCGTATGCAGACTTCTTCCTCTTGTCCCACTCCAGTCCTGGTGCTCCTCCTCTCTCTCCACTCTAGCACAGATCAGAGACAGAGCAGTGGGGAGGGGTTCTTAAAGGGCCAGCTCTCAGCTCTGCTCTCACTCTAGCACAGATCAGAGACAGAGCAGTGGGGGAGGGGCTCTTAAAGGGCCAGCTCTCAGCTCTGCTCTCACTCTAGCACAGATCAAAGACAGAGCAGTGGGGGAGGGGTTCTTAAAGGGCCAGCTCTCAGCTCTGCTCTCACTCTAGCACAGATCAGAGACAGAGCAGGGGGGAGGGGTTCTTAAAGGGCCAGCTCTCAGCTCTGCTCTCACTCTAGCACAGATCAGAGACAGAGCAGTGGGGGAGGGGTTCTTAAAGGGCCAGCTCTCAGCTCTGCTCTCACTCTAGCACAGATCAGAGACAGAGCAGTGGGGGAGGGGTTCTTAAAGGGCCAGCTCTCAGCTCTGCTCTCACTCTAGCACAGATCAGAGACAGAGCAGTGGGGGAGGGGCTCTTAAAGGGCCAGCTCTCAGCTCTGCTCTCACTCTAGCACAGATCAAAGACAGAGCAGTGGGGGAGGGGCTCTTAAAGGGCCAGCTCTCAGCTCTGCTCTCCACTCTAGCACAGATCAAAGACAGAGCAGTGAGGGAGGGGTTCTTAAAGGGCCAGCTCTCAGCTCTGCTCTCACTCTAGCACAGATCAGAGACAGAGCAGTGGGGAGGGGTTCTTAAAGGGCCAGCTCTCAGCTCTGCTCTCACTCTAGCACAGATCAAAGACAGAGCAGTGGGGGAGGGGTTCTTAAAGGGCCAGCTCTCAGCTCTGCTCTCACTCTAGCACAGATCAAAGACAGAGCAGTGGGGAGGGGTTCTTAAAGGGCCAGCTCTCAGCTCTGCTCTCACTCTAGCACAGATCAAAGACAGAGCAGTGGGGGAGGGGTTCTTAAAGGGCCAGCTCTCAGCTCTGCTCTCTCTCTAGCACAGATCAAAGACAGAGCAGTGGGGGAGGGGTTCTTAAAGGGCCAGCTCTCAGCTCTGCTCTCCACTCTAGCACAGATCAGAGACAGAGCAGTGGGGAGGGGTTCTTAAAGGGCCAGCTCTCAGCTCTGCTCTCCACTCTATTACAGATCAAAGACAGAGCAGTGGGGGAGGGGTTCTTAAAGGGCCAGCTCTCAGCTCTGCTCTCACTCTAGCACAGATCAAAGACAGAGCAGTGGGGAGGGGTTCTTAAAGGGCCAGCTCTCAGCTCTGCTCTCCACTCTAGCACAGATCAAAGACAGAGCAGTGGGGGAGGGGTTCTTAAAGGGCCAGCTCTCAGCTCTGCTCTCACTCTAGCACAGATCAGAGACAGAGCAGTGGGGGAGGGGTTCTTAAAGGGCCAGCTCTCAGCTCTGCTCTCACTCTAGCACAGATCAGAGACAGAGCAGTGGGGGAGGGGTTCTTAAAGGGCCAGCTCTCAGCTCTGCTCTCACTCTAGCACAGATCAGAGACAGAGCAGTGGGGGAGGGGTTCTTAAAGGGCCAGCTCTCAGCTCTGCTCTCACTCTAGCACAGATCAGAGACAGAGCAGTGGGGGAGGGGCTCTTAAAGGGCCAGCTCTCAGCTCTGCTCTCACTCTAGCACAGATCAGAGACAGAGCAGTGGGGGAGGGGCTCTTAAAGGGCCAGCTCTCAGCTCTGCTCTCCACTCTAGCACAGATCAAAGACAGAGCAGTGAGGGAGGGGTTCTTAAAGGGCCAGCTCTCAGCTCTGCTCTCACTCTAGCACAGATCAGAGACAGAGCAGTGGGGAGGGGTTCTTAAAGGGCCAGCTCTCAGCTCTGCTCTCACTCTAGCACAGATCAAAGACAGAGCAGTGGGGGAGGGGTTCTTAAAGGGCCAGCTCTCAGCTCTGCTCTCACTCTAGCACAGATCAAAGACAGAGCAGTGGGGAGGGGTTCTTAAAGGGCCAGCTCTCAGCTCTGCTCTCACTCTAGCACAGATCAAAGACAGAGCAGTGGGGGAGGGGTTCTTAAAGGGCCAGCTCTCAGCTCTGCTCTCTCTCTAGCACAGATCAAAGACAGAGCAGTGGGGGAGGGGTTCTTAAAGGGCCAGCTCTCAGCTCTGCTCTCCACTCTAGCACAGATCAGAGACAGAGCAGTGGGGAGGGGTTCTTAAAGGGCCAGCTCTCAGCTCTGCTCTCCACTCTATTACAGATCAAAGACAGAGCAGTGGGGGAGGGGTTCTTAAAGGGCCAGCTCTCAGCTCTGCTCTCACTCTAGCACAGATCAAAGACAGAGCAGTGGGGAGGGGTTCTTAAAGGGCCAGCTCTCAGCTCTGCTCTCACTCTAGCACAGATCAGAGACAGAGCAGTGGGGGAGGGGTTCTTAAAGGGCCAGCTCTCAGCTCTGCTCTCACTCTAGCACAGATCAGAGACAGAGCAGTGGGGAGGGGTTCTTAAAGGGCCAGCTCTCAGCTCTGCTCTCACTCTAGCACAGATCAAAGACAGAGCAGTGGGGAGGGGTTCTTAAAGGGCCAGCTCTCAGCTCTGCTCTCACTCTAGCACAGATCAAAGACAGAGCAGTGAGGGAGGGGTTCTTAAAGGGCCAGCTCTCAGCTCTGCTCTCACTCTAGCACAGATCAAAGACAGAGCAGTGGGGGAGGGGTTCTTAAAGGGCCAGCTCTCAGCTCTGCTCTCACTCTAGCACAGATCAGAGACAGAGCAGTGGGGGAGGGGTTCTTAAAGGGCCAGCTCTCAGCTCTGCTCTCCACTCTAGCACAGATCAAAGACAGAGCAGTGGGGGAGGGGTTCTTAAAGGGCCAGCTCTCAGCTCTGCTCTCACTCTAGCACAGATCAGAGACAGAGCAGTGGGGGAGGGGTTCTTAAAGGGCCAGCTCTCAGCTCTGCTCTCCACTCTAGCACAGATCAAAGACAGAGCAGTGGGGGAGGGGTTCTTAAAGGGCCAGCTCTCAGCTCTGCTCTCTCTCTAGCACAGATCAAAGACAGAGCAGTGGGGGAGGGGTTCTTAAAGGGCCAGCTCTCAGCTCTGCTCTCTCTCTAGCACAGATCAAAGACAGAGCAGTGGGGGAGGGGTTCTTAAAGGGCCAGCTCTCAGCTCTGCTCTCACTCTAGCACAGATCAAAGACAGAGCAGTGGGGGAGGGGTTCTTAAAGGGCCAGCTCTCAGCTCTGCTCTCACTCTAGCACAGATCAAAGACAGAGCAGTGGGGGAGGGGTTCTTAAAGGGCCAGCTCTCAGCTCTGCTCTCACTCTAGCACAGATCAGAGACAGAGCAGTGGGGGAGGGGTTCTTAAAGGGCCAGCTCTCAGCTCTGCTCTCACTCTAGCACAGATCAAAGACAGAGCAGTGGGGGAGGGGTTCTTAAAGGGCCAGCTCTCAGCTCTGCTCTCACTCTAGCACAGATCAGAGACAGAGCAGTGGGGGAGGGGTTCTTAAAGGGCCAGCTCTCAGCTCTGCTCTCACTCTAGCACAGATCAAAGACAGAGCAGTGGGGGAGGGGTTCTTAAAGGGCCAGCTCTCAGCTCTGCTCTCTCTCTAGCACAGATCAAAGACAGAGCAGTGGGGGAGGGGTTCTTAAAGGGCCAGCTCTCAGCTCTGCTCTCACTCTCTGATCAGACTCAGGCTTCTAACTCCTCAACTACAAGGCCTCCACACTGGACCAGGACACCCTGGGGTTCAGGCCAGGGCTCAGGCCCTCACAACGCTGCTTGCAGCTTGAATTTTCTTTTTTTTTTTTCCTCTTTTTGTTCCTTGAGTTGATTTAAATCTGTCGAACAGTTCTGACCTGTGGAGCTTTATTTTTTCCTAAAAACTGAGGCCAGGTTCTGTAATAATGATCGAACTGATCAGTTGGAACTCCAGCTCACACTGGACTTTGAACTCCATGCAAACATGTAAAGTCCTTCTCTTCCACACCTGGTCACTGCAGGTATATGCAGGTACGTATTTCCAGTCAAGCCGGCTCGCTGTGCTGAGTGTCGAGGGCGTAGAGTGACGGGGGCAGAAACTAAGGTGAAGGTAATGGATCTTTGAGCAGAGGATACCGTGTTACCTGATTCAGTGGTGGGTTTTGAGTAATCCTGCTGCTCCTCGTTGGAGGGAACAACACCGACATGGAAACCCCCCGATGCTCCACCGCTCCCACAGAAGCTCCAGAGTTACCCCTGAAGGAGCTGTCTCTTTTTACACAACCTTCACTCCATGCCTTTTGGCACTGACATTCACACCTCCCCTCCCTGTTTGGTGAGAAGTGGCACTGGTTTCCATCTCGACCCTCCTCACGCTCTGTCAGGGCTAAGCCTCACTACCTCCAGGGGAAAATGTGAGATGATGGGTGAGGGCCAAGTCCAAACACTTGCAGAGGTCAGGGGGAAGAACGCATTCCACAAGGCTTAGCTGAGCGATACGAGGGCCCGGAGGGACAGTGATCCATGTCAGAGAGACTGAGTCAACCTACCTCTGGAACCTACGTAAACAGCAGAAGAAGAGAGCTAAACTTACAGTGCATCAGCCTGGCTGAGCCCATTCAGGGCAGCACCAGGGGAGACTACTGCCAAGCTTTTACACTTATTGATTCTGCTTGAATCTTCTTGTTTCCTCTTGTTTTGGCTGTGTGGTAGAAGCATCGCCGCGTCTTAGTGGATGTTCATGGAAAGGTCAGATAAACAAAGGTCAGGGTTCCTATTTATGCAGAATGCTTTTACTCCTATAAATACATCTATTTGGTGATATGTAATTGCCATCGTGGTTGTTATGGAAACAGGAGTGCAGTGTGTTTCACAGAGGTACACAAAAAGGTGCAAACATTTAGCCAACACACACACACACACACACACACACACAGTCTTATCCCTTTCATCAGTGGCTCACTTCAGCCTCGTCCCTCTCCATCAGCATTCTTTATTTTTTCGGCACCATTGTCAGCCGTGGCTTTATCTCTGTGAATGCAAGGACGGGCTGTATTGCTGCCAGAGCTGCACCAGAAGAAAGCCTGGCGCTGATTTTACCTTCCTCCTCCCTCTTGATGGGGAAAGAAATCAAAATCCCTTGTTCACTGAAAATTATCACTGGATTACCTTTGTCCCTGTGCAGCAGCGCTGTCAGAGCGAGGCAACCTGGATTTATGACCTGCGTGAGTGGCGCAGGAGGCACGAGAGGGGCGACAGATGCATTCATGTTTGCTGTTTTCATTACACGTGTCCATCTGAGAGCCCCCCCCCCCTCGCCGCCACCGCCTCATCATCTCTTCCTGCCTTTGTCTCCCACCCTGCCTAATGATGACAGGAAAGGCCAGGCTCGCGGAGAGCCAGGTTCCCACTTTAATGTCTCCTCGTTTTACTCCCTTGCTCTCGGGCTCAGGTCCCGTCCCCCCCCCCCCCCCCCCACACACACACACACACATGCCCCTGCACTCTGATTTACAACGTCCCCGTTGGCTGACGGGGAGGAGAGACAGCGCTGGAAGCAGTGGAAGATGGAGGGGAGGGGGATTCATTGTCCTCTCTCTCTCTCCTGTCTGTCTTTATTTATGATGTCTACAGCACGACCGGGGACACAGTGGGACCCCTGGGGGGAGCATGCAGCCCCCACTGATGACAGTGACTCCCAAGGCAGTCCTTGCTGAGTGTTGTGGCCTTTTGGTTGATCACAAGACAATAGCCCCCCTTTCACATCACTCTGGGGGAGTCAGCTGGGGTGAAGTTTGGGTGAATGAGGGCTATCAGGGGTCTGCAGGGCTGGAGCAGCAGGGCTGAACGATGCTGGGGGGGGCATGAAGTGAAACAATGAGTGTTGCTGGCGTTGTCTGATATCTTCCCTCAGGGAGGTGCAACACGCTTTGTATCGTCCAATGTTGATGGAAAACGCTGACGCCTCCGAGCAGGAGCGTCGCTGATGTCTGTGTGGGCTGCGTTTGTTTTAGTGCTGCAGGTCAGCAGGTTCATTTGTTGGTTTGTTTCAATGTTTGTACGCAGGATTTCACAAAAGCTACCACCCTGATTTTGTTCGACTTGTTGCAAGGATGGGGCATGTTCCAAAAAAGAGCCCATTCGGTTTTTGAGCGGATCTTAAAAAAGAGTCAGACTCTCCTTTCTTTGGTTTAACTACCAGATTCTGTTCGTGCTGGTTGAAAAGACCTAATCTGTTGTGCCATTTCGTGGTGATCTGGATAAAATGGTGGATTTTGTGGATTAACAATGGCTGCCACATTTGGCAGGATAACATAAAAAGTTTTTAATTTTTAATTTTGGAAGGCTGATTACAGGTTGATGATCAGCTGATTCGATTTTGGGAGTCAATCATCTGAGACATGTCGGATTTTATGGCCCTACGGTCCGGAGGAGCAGCATCAGGAACTCAATGTTCGAAAATCTACAGTTCAATCATTGGCTCAAACAAAACGAAACGTTACCGGATGGATCAGTACAATAACATCATTAAACCACTGGAACACTTTGTGTACATTTGCTCACCCTAACCCTCCCAGAGTGCCCTCTAGTTGATCGATTCAACGTTAAATATTCAGCTAAACATGCCAGTGCAGCCCCTGCTGACTGATTTAAGATGCGACGCTTGCAGAAGCCGACTGAAGCTCAGAAACACTTGTCACCATTTCAGAGGCAACTTTCCG
Source organism: Aulostomus chinensis (assembly GCF_037954235.1). NCBI lineage: Eukaryota > Metazoa > Chordata > Actinopteri > Syngnathiformes > Aulostomidae > Aulostomus > Aulostomus chinensis. The sequence continues at coordinate 26,531,683 of NC_141334.1, forward strand.
TCGCCGTGTTTGAAGGATCACATTTCTGTTGTTACTGCTGCTGAAAACTCTGATTGATTTACTTGTTGTTCCAGCTGGGAAAAAAAAATCATTGTAATTGAGACTGCAGGAAATAGGACACTGGTCAACGGGCAGGCGCTGCAGCGGGAGACGGCTGTTTGTTTCCCGCTGCCTGTCACATGGACCCTGAAGCCTGGTCTCTCCCTGCCTGGGTGGTTTTGTGCCAAACCAACCATCCTTTAGCAGCATTACTTCTCTGCACTCGCTCAGAACAGGGGTGAAAGGAAACTTGCTGACATGTAACAAACGAGCAGATGACTCTCAAACAAAGGCGCGGTGAGTCCGGTGAACGTGCCTCTTGCCGACTTTGGATAGCGCCGACACAAACAGGTGTTGGGGATTGCTCGACCACAGACGGTGATGTGATGAGCCAAACCACCTCTGGAGGGTCCACATACAGCTCAAGTGTCATCAAGCGTTCCAAAGCAGCGAGCTTTACATCAACAAGCAAACGTCCCCACACCGGTGCAGCCTCATGAGCGAAGACCACGTTGCGGCGAAGTCTGTCCATCGTCTACAGATGGTTGAGCTGCACGTGCAGCACTCAGAGCCCAACTCCAGAGCCTCTGCCAGCACTTTAGTCAGGAGCACCAACAGGACTAATGAACCCAGCACACCCGGCACCCAGAGGAGAACCACCTAGACGTGGGGAAACATGGGGACAGCAGGGACTCGAACCTGGGACCTCCTTGTTGTGAGGCAACGGTGCTGCTGCTGCTGCTAACCACTGATTCCAGTTGTCTAATTATTAACGAGTGAAATGATAGTCAAGCCCAATTTCAAGGAGGTTACTTGACAGCTGAGGTTAATTTATGATGAAGGGGAATAACAACTGGCTTTGATGGGTCACTGCACAGCAGTCCTGAGTCAGCAGCTCATGTCCAGACACGCGACCACACGGAGCTCACGCAGGTAACGACCCATTTGCAGTTAGGAGAATGCGTGCAGCACGAAGTGTCCTGCACACCTGTTTGGCTGTGTTTCAGGACAGGTGGGCGGGCCAAAGAGCAGAGGGCTGAGAGTCAGGAGGCAGATCGGAGGGCCGAAGCCTTGTGCTGGGCTTCAGAAGTGGCTGAGAATAGCATCCTCAATAAACACAACTTGATATGAATCAACTTACAGCTGTTCACGCAACTGTTGCTGCTCATTATGCACACGCCATTAGCGCTTCCTGAGTCCTGCTGGGGCTCAGCGTGTCACAGCAGATGCAATCAGACGGCCTTCTAGAGGACAGACGGGGGTTACCGCTGCTGCAGCAACATTTGATGCGTCTCCACAAGAATCCACATGCACCTTTTAAGCTTAAACACTTTCTCTAAAACTCATTTTGGCTGAGATTATGATTAAAATCCCTAATGGGACCGAGGCACATCCAGTGGGCTGTGGAGCACAGGGCCGGGGTGTCACGAGGCCCCAGGAGCAGGCACGCACCGCACATTCACTTCCTTACTGGGTGAGGTTAACTCTGACGAGGCAGCACCATTTAGGAAATGAATCCTGAAAAGTCTGAGGCTGAAAACACTGACACAAGAATTTTGATGAGGACCTTCCAATTAAAGCTCGCCTCATTACAACGCGTCCCCTCAAACCGTTTTTTTAATGAGGACGTTTTTCGTGGACGCCATTTCAAGATGAGCTCAAGATAAAAGAGTGACTTCCACACGAGTGCTGCTCTCATTCAGTGTTTCATGGACGCATTTTTGGAAAGTCTTGCTGTTGTTTGTGGTGGCGGCCAGTGGGACGTTACAGTCACAAAGAAGTCATGCAGCGGTGAAACAACCTGGTGGGCTCCAGACACTTGAAGTAAGAAACCTTTGTGGGTGAAAGATGACTTCAACCATGTAGTTACTGTGTGTAAAGGCTCGTCGCCACGTTGTTAAAACAATCACAGTGTTGCATTTCCCTCTGAGAGGAAAAGGAACATCCAGCGTTAGGTTGAGGTTCTCCCTGCAGGCTCCAGCTCATGACCACGTGCTCACATGGAGGCCAGAACACGCGTGTGCTGTCTCTGAAGGTGTGAGCGAGTGAGGTCGGCTCTGCAGGCCCACGAATGATTCACGAGCAATAGAGCATTACTTTTCACATGATAGCATATAAATGTTTCATAAGAATAGAATAAATTATGACACTTCATGTTTTAATCTGTAGGAGGACCTTGAAGAGGATCCATGTCAGTGACGGTGGAAGAGCAGTGGCTCTGGCTGCTGTCTGACAGCGGTGCTCACACGTCTTCCACCGTGTCACTCTCTACTTCTGCCAACAAACAGATTGATATAAAAATGCAATGGAATAAATTGTGCGGCATCTGAGCAGGTTAGGAGGGAGATTGGTGCGCTCAGACGCACTCTCCTGGTTGTAAATTGCATTTTAGTCTTGAATCCCATGTTCACCCACTTGTAGCATCAACAAGCAGCAGGGAATTCAGCTGTGTGGAAGCCCCTCCCCCTCACGAGTGTGAAGGTTCTCTTTATTAAATGTAAGCAACAGAGGTCATAAGTAGCCCTTTCTTTATTGTGATGTTTTGCTGTAACCCTGGGGGTGGTTGCCCCCCCCCCCCAGGACCTCCCCTTTGCTAAGTAACCAGTGAGTGAAAGAAAAAGTGAACGAGCATCTTTTCAGTTTCATGCCGTAGATGGAGGGAATAAAACTGGCAGGCCGAGCGGTGAAGGAGCGATGGGAGCGTGAGAGGCCATGTTGCGTGGGTGCAGGGAGTCTGACATGAAGCGTTTGGGTTGTGTTGGCGTCGTGCGATGGCAGCGCTGCAGCTGTGGCGCTGAAATGGAGGGAGCAGTGGGAGTGTGAAAGGCTGACCTGCTGGATACAAAAATCCTCCCATTGTTTGCAGTATTTTTCATGCTTGTGTTGATTTGTAACTCTCAGCCGGCTCCGGGCCACTCGGTCTGTGTTGAAGAGTCACATGTCATTCTTGTACTGAGACACCACTACAGACCAGCGTGAATCATTGTGACGAAAATATTAGTTCACAAACGAAGTCGTCATTCTGGAGATGAACGTGTGTCTTAGTGTCGGAGGCTCAGCTCCTGCTGTCATCCGGGAGGTGCTCACCAGAGCCTGGTGACTCCTGGTGACCCCTGGTGACCCCTGGTGACCCCTGGTGACTCCTGCTCTTCAGTCTGATTCCCCAGCAGGGAGAATACAAAGTGACCTCAGCTCTGGTGCTGATTCGATAGACATGCTGAGTCAGGGATGAAATGGTTTCAAGATAAATCTTAAGTATTACAGTCTCACATGTCTGTCTGATCACCATACTTACATTAAACACTCTCCCATATCTACAAAACTGACCTGAGAGCAGTGACAGTGGGACAGGCAGACAGGCAGACAGGCAGACAGGCAGAGCTGTGAGCTGAACACGAGTGACTGCAGGTCTCTGGGCAGCGTGACTGTGGATCTCACAGTTGAAGCCTCGCAGTGACTGACAACCATCGCAGGACTGAGGAGGTCAGCAGTTCACCGAAGGGTCAGTTTGCTCTGTGCTGGACCCACGTCTGCTGACACACTTACGAGGAGGTGTTGATGACCTTACTGCAGCCTGCCACCAGGGGGCCACCAGGGCTCCTGGTCTCACTTTAGGGAGCACTCCGGATGGAGATTAAGGCTGGAAATAATATTGGAAAAATCACATTGTGATTATTTTGACTGATATTGTAATTGCATTACAACCTGAGGTAGTGTTGATTATTAAAATGATAAAACAAAGATGGTTTCATCCCTGCTGCTGATTATATTTCCATAAATCCTGCAGCCTGAGTGTCCATCTGCATCAGGAGCATTTTTACAAATATGAACACTCAAGCTGCTGCCAGGCAGAAGCGCTGAAGTTGATGACGCGCTGATGAAATCTGTGAGAGGTCTCGACTCGGCTGATCAGCGACTGCTCAAAGTCTCCATGCTGCTCCCGTTTTTAAAGGTGGATTTCTCAGGGAAAGATTTCAGCCTTTGTGCGCGGTACTTTTCAACCTTCTGCAGTGATAATGAAGGTACTAATCTAAGTTTCTGTCATGAAAAGGTTCGTGCTTGCCATCGATTCTCAACTGTCCTTGGCAACAATGGCGTGTCAGAGCTGACTGACGCTGCTAATGGTGGGCATCATTAGCTTTGTGGGGCATCATCAGATTTGGCTCACGATTTTGTGATGCCAGCTTGTTAATTTACAGTCTCCAGCCACAGAAAACATCGTAGCTGTGGAATTGGGCAATTATCTGCTAGTGTTGTCTTTCTGGACAGGCGCGGAAAGCCCAGCCTGCCAACAACTCATTAGGAAGTGACTGGCGACGCCTCTTGAGCTGGGCTCCACTCGAAAATGGAAAATGAGGCAGAGGAGGTGACTCAAACAGCTCAGTGTTTGAACATGGTGTCTCAAACAATTCAGACGGCCCTCTGATAACTGATAAAGTGGAATTCGCTGCTAGAGAATGAGATGAGCCAAAGGTTGCGAGGTCACAGGATAATTAAAAGTCCTGGACAACGATTCCAAATTGCTAATAAATGTTTTCTAAATTACTTTGCCTTCACTCATTTCAAAACCGGCACTTGGACAAGAGATACAGTGTGTCAGTGCAGTTTCAGTCAGAGCCTCCTCCTGCACACTGAGATGTGTCAGTAAACACTTGTGGTGCACAAGTGCAGTGCACTTTTGTTCCTTCTTGTGTTTCCCACTTTCAAACCTGGCAAAAGTCTCATCAAGCCTTTCAGGACTCTGGCGACCCTGATGGAGACCCTCGTGAAACACACTTATTTCCATCCATCCACCCATCACCCATCCCTCCCTCCCTCCATCATCCACCCATCCATCCATCATCCCTCCATCCATCCCTCCATGTTCTCCCTCTCCTCCTGTTCAGGGTGGTGGGGGTGGAGCCTATCCCAGCAGCCTTCCCCCTGGACAGGTCACCAGTCCATGGCAGGGCCAACACATAGAGACAGACAACCATTGGCTCTCCCAGCCACGCCTACGGTCAATTTAGAGTCTGGATTAACCTGGTCCCTCTTGATGTCTTTGGACTGTGGAGGAAGCTGGAGTACCAGAGAGAACCCAGCAGGAACAGGGAGAACATGGAGACTCACCCAGAAAGACCCCGTGCTGCAGCCGGGGCTCCACCCACAACCTTCTTGCTGGGGGGCCACCGTGAGGACCACTGCTCCACCCACAACCTTCTTGCGGGGGGCCACAGTGAGGACCACTGCTCCACCCACAACCTTCTTGCGGGGGGCCACAGTGAGGACCACTGCTCCACCCACAACCTTCTTGCGGGGGGCCACAGTGAGGACCACTGCTCCACCCACAACCTTCTTGCGGGGGGCCACAGTGCTACACACGTTTCATGAAACTGTGTTTAATCTGAAACCTGGGATGAAGCAAGGCTCCATGTGTTATCATCATTTCTAGTGTGTTCATCATTCTTGTGTTACCCTGTAACCCAGAGCATTTGGGGTATTTTGAACATCTCTTTTACGTCACTGAAGAATTATAATTTACTTTCAGCAGCTGCAGGAAGAAAAAACAAATTGCTGTGTTTTAAAGAGTTGGACGTTCATTTCTGGCTCCGAGAAAACAGCATTTGAAGGTGTGTTTTATGAAACTATGTTTTCCACAATGTTTTCCTGAAATTACACATTTAATTATGTAAATGCTGGATTATAAATGAATTGATCTAAACATCTAAATGTGTATTTTGCACTTTGGTCCACTGGCCTAAAAGAGCAGAATCCCGCCTGTGGTGTCTCATTTTAAATGAAAATAATCCCGGCTCCACTGCAGTCAGATTTATGTGTAAGAAACAGAAGATCACATGACTGCGAAGAGAAAGTGCCGTCTGGTTAAGAGAGCGACCGCAGGAAGTAGCAAGAACATTCTGTAATATCAGCATCATCGCCTCCAGCTCATTATTTGGGGGCGACTGTTTGTCCTCCTCTCATTAAAGCCATTTGCAATTAGAGTCAGAGGAGCAAAGTGGGGAGGACTGGCATCACAAATCTGCTTGCCAGAAGATGATGTGGTGGCAGATGAGACGCTTTAGTGAGCAACTCGTCCACGCAGCCCTGCTGGAGATGCAGTCCTGACTGGTGAGGCTGCTGAGGCTCCACCCACCTGGATCACACCTGCTCAACCCTGACCGCGCCCCCCAGACACCTCTGGTGCTCTGATGCAGCCATTATATAATAATTGTGAGTTCCAACCCTGATTCGCCAGTGTTTGTTGCTGAGAGGAACCTTCCACAGGGTGGGACTCTGTCTCCCTCACAGTCTTTCAGGCACGTTCATCTCCAGGAACTCATGTGACATCACATGACATCAGGGCTCTGCTCCACAGAGAACACGCTCACCTTGGACACGGCGGCCTTCTTTCCTGGCTGCAGTCATGAAGACAGACACGGTCACAGAAGCGGACGTCATCATCATCGAGCCACAAACACAGCCGTCCCACCCAGGTGGTGCCATTTTGTAAGGACCGCTGGGCAACACTAAATTTGGTCTTCCGTCCGTACAGAGACAATAACAACACTGAGTTGTTATTTTGAGGAGTTTCCCTGCTGATTGTCCACCAAAGAGTGATGAAGCTCGTTCATCCGTGTGGTTGTCTCTCCGTGTGAGCTGACAAATGAACCCTCCAGTAACCCCGCCAACAGTGAGACATGTGCCAGTCTCCTGTCTGCAGCAAGTGAAACAACTTCCTGCTAGAATAAACACACATCTACCTGTTCAAGGACAGTTATGCATTCATGCTAAGGTTGGTGAGGAGGAGTGCAGGTTTTGGTTTGCACTCCAGTCGCTGGCGTCCTGTAGCTTAACCACAGGACATAGAATAGCAGAGAGACAGCAGAGTTTGTTTCAGTTCATCCTGCTTCCAGGCTCTGCTCCTGTCCTGGAGGCAGTTTGAACTGGTCTGAGCGTTCTTACTCATGAAGTATTCATGCCATCCATCCATCCATTTTCTACCGCTTATCCGTGGAGGTGGGGGGGGGGGGGTGGGCTATCCCAGCTGACATTGGGAGAGAGGCGGGGTTCACCCCTGGACAGGTTGCCAGTCCATCTCAGGGCCATCAGGACCAATTAGGGGTTCAAGTATCTTGCTCAAGGACACTTGGACATGGTCACTGGGGGAAGTGAGGATCGAACCAACGACCCTTCAGTTGTTCCACAGCTGAGCGAACTCTGAGCCACGCCTCCTCTTAAAGTATTTTTTCATTCTTTACTCCCAATTCACAGCTGATACCAAAAAACCCCACCAAACTTTCCCCACCATCTCATGGCGTGCAGGTCTCACATTCACGGGTTCGTCCTCGCCCCCACCCTGCAACGCTGTGTCACCAGCGTGTGAGCCTGTGACATGAATGAATGGTGGTTTTTACTACTTGAGCCGGTTCAAGAACTCGACCAACAGCCCAACACGCAAAGATATTCAGATTATAGATCTATAAGCAGAAAACATAGAAAGATTTGTTTTTTGCGTCACACGTGATGAACGACGTTTCATTGTTTCTGCTCTCATGTCATCACTGGGAGAGCCAGCAGTGAGTTCGTTCCCCGGCAGTGGTCTTTTAGCTTCGTAGATGTTCCTTTCATGCCACTGCCTTAAGAGGCTTTATGATGTTCATTTCGCCCTTTGTTCCAGAACAAAGCAGGAACGCAGACCAAAGCCAGAGCGCTAATTAAGTGTCTTCATTTACTGACATGTTGATATTTACTCATTCAGTGGAATCAGGGCCTGCGTGAAGCGGCCTTGAGCGTGAGCCCGTCTCAGATGCCTCCGCGCACGCACTCATCCTCACAGCCAAGAGATTAAATAAATATGCCGCAATGATGGGAGATAGAGGTGCGTGCGCATATGAGCGCGCGCGCGTGTGTGTGTGTGTGTGTGTGTGTGTGTGTGAGACAGTCAAACATACTCCATTAATTCCAGCTCACCTTCCACACAGCCTTCAGTACTGCCGGAGTACGGTGCTGAAGCCAAGAGGAGCACGTCGCTGCTCTCAGCCCAATTAAATGGAGCTCATAAATAACATAAACATCGGTGTACTCCCTCCAGGCATTGTAGTAATCAGCCTGAAGACATGGAGGCACAGAGCACACCCCCCCCCCCCCCACACACACACACACATGGACAGGTGTCAAGGGGTTCCTGTCAGATAACCCCAGAATAATAATGATAATAATAATCATGATATCATGATAAAGCCTTGCAATTACACACAGATTGCTTACAAAGCTAAAATCTTTTTGGGATCTTTTAATCAGGTGATCTGGTCTCAGGTGACAAACGAACGAAGAGGGGACAAACAAAAGTGCACTACCTGTGATGCTCAGCAGCTCCATCACACCCCTTCATTCTAACGGCCTGATGTCTACGTACACGTACGCAGCAGTCCTCCACCATGTGGGCTAAATTCAACATATCTGACGAGTCGTGTGGGACTGCAGGTCCCTGGAGCCTGCGTTGTGCGATTGTACTTTGTCTCAAGCTGTGTTTGGCGCAGCTTTCTCCCAGTCAACCCCAGACACACGTACGCCGACCTCCCGTCCTCTCAGGAGCCTCCCCAGGTGAATTAACCCAGGTTTGTGCCTACAGATTGCAGTTATTTTTAATTGGCTGTTGTTTTCCAGTAAGATTATATGGGACTTCTGTGAAAATAAACGATGAGAGAGGCACATACACAAGCGACGCTGGCACACAGCTGTGGAGGGAGCGTGCCTGGGGCCGCAGTACTCTGAGTTACTGTCAATATGGAGCCTCACATGGTCTCACGTGGCCCCGGGCCCTCCGCTCACACATCAGCGCCACATAAACACGCCCGCGTCATTCGCTCCTGACTCACTAGACGCAGCTTCCTTTTTTATGATTTTCCTTGGCTGCTTAATTCCCTGCACCGCACACTTTAAATCTGCGTATAAGTGCGATTAAATTTTAATGTACTGCCTCTGCTCTGACCTTGAGGCAGAGTCTGTCCCTCGTCAGCTTTAAAAAGGGAAATTAGCAAAACTGTATTGTTAATTATGGATCAAGAGTGAGTGGCAGGCTTTGTTACTGGGAGGCTGTGGAGTACAAACGCTGATTTGCTCAGCTTGTTTGAAGCTGTAGTTTAGAGGCACACATCATATTTAACTACTATATCTGCTCATCAACCATAAATAAACCTGTAGAACTACGGACAAGTGTGCGGTGCACCTAGAAGGCTGCTGAGCAAACAATCAAACAGCAGAAGTTCCCCCTCCTAGCTTCATTAGCACGCCGCCATTTCCTGTTCAACCGGGTTCAATGATAAAGTCAGATTTGTTGGCGCTTGTGAGTCAGAAGGCTGTAGCATCAGCTTCTGACTGTGCCACACTGAACAGTTGTGGACTGCTGATGTTGCATGTCGGTACAGTGCTGCAGGGATGAGGTATTTTTAGGAAGCTAACCCAGAAGTTAGCATGACAAATAAGCTTTGAGCCAAACAAAAGTTTATGGCATGAGTACATCTTTCTGAATGAGCCGCACTCGGAGGAAGAACAATGCTAACGTGACTCATGAGCGAACGACACTGCAGAAGCAAACAAACTTTGTATGTCCTCGTTTTTGTTGAGGTTGAAAGTCCTTTTCCCTTAAACACTTGTTAGCAACTGCAATTTTACAGACATAAAAAACTTCATAAATGTAATATTTGTGAAACAGAATTTTAAATATGTTCAGCTTGCGTGAACCACAGATCATTTCAACATTCAACCTGTTCAATAAAAAAGGCCGACTGTGAGGTGAGGGAAGTGGACGCTAACTCAGCGGCAGGCTTTAGGACTCGCCTGTAATCTGTTGAGTCACGGACGTAAATGCAGAATAAAGCTGTGAGGAGAGTTAAAAGAAGGGTATGTCCAACAAAGGTATGTGTGTGTGTGTGTGTGTGTGTGTGTGTGTGTGTGTGTGGGTATACATAGATCATATATTTGCTAAGCAGCTTTTTAAGACCCTTTGACACCCCACTCTACATGCATGCACACACGCGTGCCGTCATTCGGGGGCTGCCTCTGGAGCTCCTATGAGGAAGGTCTATTGATCGGAGAGGAATCTCCCTAATTAGGCCTGAACCCAGTGGGCAGCAGGGAAAGAGAGGTGCGGGGGAAGGGAGACAGGCTATGGCTGAACAAAGAGGGAAGAGAGAGACATTTAACTTGTTGATGTGCGCCGGATCGGGTCATGGCGGAGCAGGCGAGTAGCCAACAAAGGCGAGCACAGTTGCAGGGAGCGACATGGCACAACAGATAGAACATCTAGAGCAAAGCTGCAAGAGGGAGGAAACATAGAAGTGTGGATCTGACTTCAACACGAGCCCACAGATAATCACTTCCCAGAATTCATTGCTCCGGTTGAAGGACGAGGGAGGAGGTGTGATTTGCTTCCAATCACCCTTTGAGCATTTCGGTGCTCCAGGGAATCAATTAAAAGATGCAATTATCATTTTCACAAAACCCGGTCTCCTTTTTGTTCTCCCACTACCACTGGAGCGCCAATTATTTGGCGACTGTAGCTGGAGGTTGATGCGGGGTGACGCCGTGTTTACTGAGGGAGGGATGCTTTTATCTGAAGCATCACCAGGAGTGCAGTCTCTCTCTGGGCACTGCTGCTCACAATGGCTGCACCTGCGAGCGGCTGGTTCCCAGGGCCACGTCTCCTAGCTGCTAAAACTCCCGTTGTCCCCAGCAGGCTGTTCCACTGTAGCTTCTCTGCTGGGCCAACACACGTTCAGCTTCAGTTATTAAATCATTTGATCAAAGCAGAAACCTTCCCTGACAGAATCTGTTTAACAGTCGCTAATATATTGAATTGAAAGGATTTACCAGAGGGGCTGCACGGTGGTGCAGTGGTCAGCACTGAGGCCTCACAGCAAGAAGGTTCCGGGTTCGAGTCCCGGCTCGGGCACGGGATCTTTCTGGGTGAGTCTCCATGTTCTCCCTGTTCCTGCTGGGTTCTCTCTGGTACTCCAGCTTCCTCCACAGTCCAAAGACATGCAATTTGGGGACGAGGCTGATTGATACTCTAAATTGACCGTAGGTATGAATGTGAGTGTGAATGGTTGTTCGTCTCTCTATGTTGGCCCTGCGATGGACTGGCGACCTGTCCAGGGTGAACCCCGCCTCTCGCCCGTAGATGCTGGGATAGGCTCCACCCCCCGCGACCCTTAATGTGTAGGAATAAGCGGAAGATGATGATGGATGGATTTACCAGAGGCAGTTCTGAACACTGCTGTCACACACTGCTCTGTCCCTCCCACCAGTATTTGTAACTTTGATATTCATCTGTCTGACGTCCTCATACACTCCGAATCAGTTGCAGCATAACTTGGTTGTCCTGTGTCTTGAGTTGCTTCTAAATGTGGAGCTCCACTGGTTCCACCTGTGCTGTCTTCACCCTCCACTGGTCACCCGGCTGGGGCGCCTCTGCCTGGATCTGCCCCACGTTCCTGCCTGGTAAAGGAAGGTTTTCGTCTCTGCTGTCTCAGATGTACTGGTTCAGGGAGGACTGATGGGTGGCGCTTCATAGAAAGAGGGAGGTTCTAGACCTGCCATGCTGTGACAGAGGCAAGATAGAACATCTGTTTTGATTTGGTTCCATACAGACAAAACTGACTTGACTTGATGTTCTGTAGAGAAGGGTCCTCTCAGCTGTCTCCAGAGGGTCAACACCGTCTGTTGGTGCTCTGGGTGTAGGTGTGGTTGGGGATGTTTGCGTCTTGTGTTCTCTGCTCCTCTTCCCAGTGACTTTTTTTCTGAGAGCTTCTGTTAGTCTGTCCTGTGATAGAAGGGAGGCTGTGGGGAGTTGAACTATCGGCAATCTCTTTTTGCTAGAACCTAAAGGACCCAATGTCCATCCATCCATCCATCCCTCCATGTTCTCCCGCTCCTCCTGTTCAGGGTGGTGGGGGTGGAGCCTATCCCAGCAACCTTCCCCCTGGACAGGTCCCCAGTCCATGGCAGGGCCAACACATAGAGACAGACAACCATTGGCTCTCCCAGCCACGCCTACGGTCAATTTAGAGTCTGGATTAACCTGGTCCCTCTTGATGTCTTTGGACTGTGGAGGAAGCTGGAGTACCAGAGAGAACCCAGCAGGAACAGGGAGAACATGGAGACTCACCCAGAAAGACCCCGTGCTGCAGCCGGGGCTCCACCCACAACCTTCTTGATGGGGGCCACAGGGAGGACCACTGCTCCACCCACAACCTTCTTGCTGGGGGGCCACAGTGAGGACCACTGCTCCACCGTGGCTCCTGGACCCAGTTTCATTTCTTTTATTTTAAATCTCTTTTCAGAAGGAAGGTTTGATAAAGTTGAACACCAAACATGTCTTGCTGCAGCGGCTGCAGTGTGATGTGATTTAGATGGGAAGTGGCCAGCAGGAGAGAGAATCTTCTAGAGTCGTAACTATAGTAACTCTGCAGAGGGCAGTTGTGGAGGAACTTCCTCTCTGGGACTTAAACGCCAAACCATGTGTCCAGCCACCCGCGGCCCTTAGACGGATCGCTGGTATGGAGACAATGGGTGGATGGATGCTCTTTGGGTGATATGTGATGTCTGACTGACAGAACATCAGAGGCTAAAGAGAGTGACATCACACAGAGTGGGAGGTGTCAAATGGCTCTCATTTCAAGCCAGAACGAAGGCACACTCATGTTCAATGGAAGTTGAAGTAAAAAGAAAAAGAGTACATCAAACGTTCATGCCTCCAAATCCCTGGGCTATGTAATGTCACTGTTATATCGGGGGAGCTTTTTTCAAACTTTGATCAAAGTTACTTGATCAGTTTTTGGTGTATCTTGCTAATTCATTTAAAGAGATAAAAAAAAAAAATTCCAGATGAGGCTTCACTCCAAAAGCACCCTCCTTTGCCTGAGAACAGCCTGAGAACAGAGAACATCGTCACTGATGTCTGGCGTGACACCTGCAGCAGCTGCCGCCGCCGCCGCCGCCACCGCCGCCACCGCCGCCACCGCCGCCACCGCCATGAAGTCAGAAAACACACAGGATGTCTCGAGAACCGGTTGGTCTGGTGCTCAGTTGCCTCCAACCTGATCACCTGTGTGTCAGTAAACATTCACCTTGAACAAGTTACTGAGTCCTGTCGCTGCGAGCGCCACTGTCTGGTTACTATGACGACATGAGAACATCAAAAAGCTTTGATCTTGGAGACTGAGGGCTCTCTCTGAGGTTTCGCTGGGAGGAGTGGGTGCACACAGATTGGCTCTTCTGTGCTTTCCGTCTGAAGTCTTTTCATTTCCATCAAGGCAACGTTGGCAAACGGGAGGGAGTCTGATTGTTAGCAGCTGTTTGCTGCCATCGCGGTGACTGGGACCCGGCACTCAAGGAGTCTGTCTGCTCGTTTCAGTCTTTGTCACCCAGACATTTTCACTCTTAATTGTTCTGAGATTTGGAGTAAAAAGCCAGATAATTAAGAGGATCTGACAGACTAAACGCCTGCTGCAGGGTTTTGACAGGACGGGCGGATGTCATCCTGGGCGCCGAGGCGGCAGCATTGATCAGACGGAGCAGACCATTTTCACTTGTCCCATCACTCCAACTTAAGCTAATAAAGCTCTGCAAAACACTCCAATCTGCAGCAACATCAGAGCGCTGTCTCTCAAAGCTTCCCCCCTCACCGCCTCCGCTCGCCTAAAATTGCATGGGCACGTTGCCTGAAGTGGTTTGGAATGTTGAACGCTGGTGCGGTGAAAATGTGTTAATTACGTGGGAGTTGAGGTAGGGTTTTGAGTGTCATTCGCCTGGAAATGTGGAAGAGTGAAGCGCTCCGTGGCATGAAAGGCCATCGATGTGATTGTAAATCAGAAAAAGCCTCATCTGATGTTCAGATGCTTTTTTAGACCTTCAGGCGAAGACCCTATTATGTTTTTTCCTCCTCTGTTTATGTTCAAATGACTCACTTTGCTGAAATTAACTCAATCTGCACTTGAATCCACGCATGCAGCAGCAGTGCCAACGTGAACAGCTAAACGCTCAGAACCTCGTCAACTGCAGGAGGCAGCGACTCTTCTAATATTTCACTTCACCTCCTTCTTCCTCCAGCCAGAAACCTGCAAACAGGCTTTTCCTGCAGTAGCAGAGGTTGGGCCGTGCCCACTTCCTGCAGTAGGCGTGTATTCAGACGTATCAACACAAACACAGATCCAGGTGAACGTGATTGTTGCAACCATCTCCCAGCACGGTGCTATGATGCGTCAGGTCTTCACTAGTCAGAACCAAGTCCTGGAGCTGAGGTGGCAGCCCAAGGGAGAACTGGGTTTGTGGGGGAAAATGAGGAGGTTTGGAGGGAAGGTTTGAGCCTCTCAGCTCGCTACTGAGAGCTAGCTAACTCTTACTGGCTGCTCTGGATACCTGGACACCCTCAACAAAGCACGGCCTGGTGATGTGACCAGTTTAACTCTGTGTGTGTGAGATATGAAATTAAGCTAAGTTCCCGTCCAATAAGAGAGCCTGAAGTTGATGTTAGCAAAGTTAATAACGACACAGTCAAAGAGTCCAGGTTATTCGTCTCCACCTACGCGTTTACACCAGCTCTTAATGTGTAACCACCACAAGCTCACACCACACTTCCAACCTCTCCACGCAGGCACCGCCTACATGCACTCACTGTATCAGGAGGATTCTAAAAACGGACTCCGCAACAGAGATAAAATACTCCACTGTTGGTTTGTTGTGTTTTCCGCTGTGTTGTCAGTGTGACGCATCACAAAAAATACTGCGAGGAAGCCTCTCATCCACTCACAGCCGCAGATGAGTGAATCTGGATCTGTTCAGCAGGTTTGTCTGATGTGAAGCGACTCTGGTGTGTGAGGAGAGGAGAAGACGAGCGCGTCCGTCAGCAGGATCACAAGAAGTCAAGCTGACTTGAAGGAACGGTGGTGCAGGGGTGCAGCCCGGGCCGAGGAGGAAGCCGTTGCAGTTTGGGGCCGATCCAGACATTTTTATTAATTTCTCAGGAAATATTGCACGGACGGCGGCGGAGGTCTGTGCTCTCAGAGCTCATGCCTGAGGTAATAAAGCTCAAACAGGTTTTCAAGATGGATCCCTTTCATCTTTTCATCTAAATGAAGTTTGCAATCGATAACCGTTTCAGTTTCAACTTGTGAATTATTAAAACTGTCCAAAGCCGTCTCATCATAGTTCTCACATTTCATGGTATCTCACTGAGAGGACTTGGACTGGATCTGCAGGAGTGGACCCCTGTTCTCTCATCCAGCGTGCGGGTCTTGTCTCCCTGCATCAACCCCTGCTGCCACAGCCTCCACCTGAACCTCAGGTCTGCTTCTGAAGGACGGTTCAGATTCATGGATGAAGGAGCTGGACCGTGCTGGTGGTTCTGTTCAGACCTCGTACGGATGACACGATCGATAACAAGAACACGAATAAATAGTCGGCACCAGGAGACGGCGGAGGGAGGCCTCGCCTCCCTGAACTGGCATACTGGCAGTTTTAGAGTCATTTTCACTTTGAATGAATCTCCAAAAGTCTTTGCGCTCAATATTTAATGAGCTTAACAAAATAGTTGTCGTCCGTTATTAAGCCTTGAGTGTGAGTCCAGAATCACAGCACCAGCCCTTTCGTTGCCTGCTTCCTGCTGGCTGTGGTAGTGTGAGTGCAGGGTGGCGGTGGCTGCGCTGCTATGAATCCTGGGATACGTTACTGCTGGTGCAAGCGTGGGGGAACAGAACACAAATACAAGCAGGAACTCAGGTACTATCTTCCCTCCAGCCGTCAAGCAACATTGATTGCATCTATTGATTGTGTCTGTCCTTCAGCACCGGGGAGACGACTCGTATAAAACACAGAGCAGCCCGTAGCACCACAGCCGTGTCACACACACACTCACACACACACAGCAGCCCATAAACCATATCCGTGTGACACACACACACACACACACACACACATACACACACAGCAGCCCATAACACCACAGCCGTATCACACACACACACACACACAGAAGCAAACAAATGCTGGTGTCCGGCTCTCGTCTGGCTCTCGTCTGCGTCAGCTCCCTCCCTCGTCCCCCCAGGTAACAACACCAAGGTCACGCTACAGAGTCATGGCTTCCTTGGTTTAATTTGTGTGAGGACAAGGTGGAGATCTCTTCAGCCTCCATCGCCTGAGCTGTCAGGCTGTTTTCCAACAATGAAAAGCGAGCATATGACCTTGTGAGGCCGGCGACCAGGAGAGAAGCATTAATATTTCATTCTTATAGGCCTCCTCCTCCTCCTCCTCCTCCTCTCCATTCATCTGTCTGTCCGTCTCTCCAGACAGGAGTCTGTCTATGTGTGTGTGTGTGTGTGGGAGGGTGGTGTCTCTGGAGAGGGGGATGATCAGCGAGTAATCACAGACTGTAACTCTCCTGTTTATCAGATCATGGTTTGAGTGACTGTGGATGATTGAACGAGAGAAAGTGAGGATGGAACCTGTGGGTATGTTCGAGAACCCTGAGAACGTACAGACCTTGTTTGGTTACTCTGGTCAGGGTTAGCAGCTCTAAGACTCGCAGTTGTAAGTTAGACCCCCTTCCTCGATGAAATCCTGCCGACAAAGCGCTCTGATGCTTCTCGTTGTGCTCAGCCCGTTCACAGCTGCAGTCTAACGCTTCGACAAAATGCCAACAGACAGAAGTTGATCACCGCAACACTCCACAGCAGTTCCAGCCACCATGGACATGGACCTGCACTTGGAGCCATCCTGGCTCTGCTCAAGCTGACCCAGCCACTCTCTCTCCCTCTCTCTCTCTCTCTCTCTCCCTCTGTCTTTTGTCTCTCGTGCTGACTTTGTTCATTTTCAGCAGGACTGTCGTGACATTCCTCTACGTACCGGCACCTTTAACTCATCAGACATGAACAAGTACCATCAACTCTTCCTTGTTAATTAGAAAATCTGCTGACTTGGAAAATAGTTGGGCAAGATGAGGAAAGTAGGTCGCTAAGTGACAAACATAAAATTTACTTTGGGTCAAGTCTTTGCATTTTTTTTTTTAAATATCTCCTTTATATTCCATCTTAATCCATTTAGACATTTTATCTTCGGTCATGTTCACACCAAAAGGTCCGTTTTCTAACGCTAAAAAGCTCACCGTCACATACATGTTACAGTCACAAGGTTGGCTCGTCATACCAACAGAATATGACGTGTAAAACGGCGCGCTTCCTGTGATTGGTGCGGATGGGTTCACACCAGAAGCAAACCGCTCTACAGTTCACTTGATAGCGGTCCCAGACCACCTCTACCAGGCCGACCCGGGAGCGTCTGACTGGTCCACACCAGAGTTGGAGGCCAGCGTTCACACCAACCAAAACGAACCGGACCAGGGAGGTAAACGCTCCAGGGTCCAGTTCCACCGGACTAAACAAGGCTGGTGTGAACGCGACCTCAGTCTTTAAAGAAGTAAGAAAGAGATTTAAGCAAACTTTACTGAAGCCTGAACTTCTCCACCTCTGCAGCAGACAGACCTTGAGACCTGTGCTACTGTTCAGCAAATGTTTTACAGAAACCACAAAGGTGATGAGGATGTTGCACCAGGTCAAAGTGGGTCAGTGGGGAAAAGCATTTTTTTTATTCTCTCATTATTTCCGAACCTCCTGTTTCTGTTATTATACAAATACACATCGGTACCAGCAGATAAACGATGCCTGGGACCCCGGCCGCATCAGCACTTTCCTACCACATCATGGGCTAATAAAAGTGTATGTACAGATAATTAGCAGGCGTGCAGGGACCCTACACTGTCCCTGCTGTTGGAACACAGTAAACAATGTGCTCACACACACACACACACACACACACACAGTTACAGTCACCATATGTGCAAACACGCTGTTATGCACAGAGCTGCCGTTTCTGTCATTCAATTACCAAACACAGGTTGTAATCGCATTTAATTGAATTTTGGCCAATAAAAATCCAAAGCTTTGCCAAATTACTTCTCACAAACATGTCCTGGGGGTGCTGGAGGAATGTTCAGGAACATGCTACAGGCATGTCAAAAAATGAGCTTTGGGAGGGAATTCGATTTAGCAGCAAACCGGCATGAAATTAGCATTTGCATAGGTAGCCGCCTTGATTTGATTTCATTGCCTTAATTGGATTTGCCGTGCAGCTCGAGCTGTTCGAGTGCAGCCTGGACCTGACAGCGTTGGTGAGGATCGCCATCAGCGCTGTGGGATGATGTTAAACCACTATCAGATGGGAATGTTAATGAAGAGAACAGTTGTCACAAGTGGTCTGTCGGTACTCTTGCCAATTATGTAGCATAGTAGCGAGTGTGGTGAGGCGCCTCTGGAATTGTAATGTCCTTATTTGGGGGGGGGGGGGGCTTGGAGGGGTTTTTTTTCAACCCAAATTCCTCTCAAGTGTCTTTGTCCTGCTCAGTCGGGCGCTGCTGTGTCGGAGTGTGAGTGTGCAGTCCAGACACGTGTGTGAGAGTGGAAGATCCTCTCTGTCCTGTCTGTGGATCTTTTACAGTCCAGCTGGCAACATTCACGTTAGAGTGGTGCGTTCAGTCGCGGTCTCACGACTAATAAAGCGCCAGCGTCCCGGATGGGGGGCTGAGCACTTCCCCAGCCACCCAACGGCGCTGCACATTTCTCGCATCTCAACTTTTCGAGCTGTGATTGTTCCCCCATCCCGAGAGTAAGCCACCACAACAGATACCCTCAGTCAGACAGTACTCCACTCAGGAGGAAGTATTACTGTCACATTTGTACTTTAACTGAAGCATTCAAAAGTGCATTTTGAATGTATTGGAGTGGAGTAATAGTGGTACTGGGGTTGTGTACTACCCACACTGCAGTACTGTACACCACTCCTCACTTGGAGGCCAGCAGGGGCTTCACATTGGCTTCCCCGTGATCAGGTCCAGAAGCAGGTCAGCCTCCCGTGGAGCCGCTGCTCTCCGCTCATTGCTCTGCTAAAATCTCCAGAAGTCCTCTGTCTGGGCCAGGAGCCGGCAACAGGAACGCAGGACCTGAAGAGCTACACACAGAAGGAAGGAGAACACCACCGAGAGGGTGTGCGGACCAATGTGGAGCGTTCCGTGAGGCTGCTGTTCGTTCCTCCTCTTTCACCCGAGCCGACCCAGAGATGCCCTGACGACCGGCGCGACCCCTGCTCGCCTCATTAGCCCTCTCCAGCTGCTCCGCTGACATTTTGCACTTCAGCCAAACCTCTGGCGTCCCTCTGAGCCGCCGCCACAGCCAGAGCCCATCAAACACGCAGGTCCTGGTGAGGCCTCCTCCAACACAGACATCAAGGTCTCCGCAGGTGGCTGCATCTTTGAGTGCATTGGTTTCCTTAACTTTTTACCTTCTTAATGCCCCTCCAGCACCACAAGCACCGACATCCATCACACCTCTGAGTTCCACAGAATTCAAACAGTCTTGGTCCTCTGTGCTTTGTGTTGTGTCTGCGTCATGATGATAGAACATGGAGATACCGGACCTGCAGCTGCTTGTCCAGACTGATGAGATGAGAAACTCACGCAATCTGGAACCCAGCAGAGGTCCAGATGTGACTGGCAGCTCTGGGCCGCTCTGAAGTGATTTTGTGTTGTTCTGGTTTTGCTATGAAACTATTTAAACGCTTTATTTCATGTCAAAGCGTCTTTGTAGCTTCATCTTTGGCTGGAGCTCATCCAGGGTCGGACCAGAACCAGCGTTTAGGTGCGTACCCGCTTGTACTTGAATCGAGCAGCGGTACATCAGTTGTGATTGTCTGGCTCCAGCTCCTGGGTGGTTGTTGCCATGTTGTCATCAGATTCTCCTCGGAGGCTTCAAGAGTCGCTAAATTAGTCAACAACTAATTTGCATAATAAGTCATTTGCATATAATGATCTTTGTATGTCGGGGAAAGAATTAATGCCGCCAGGCAGACAAAAGTGAGTGGAGCACAGCGTCAATCTTAGCGCTGCTGGTGAACTTTGTTGTCTTTTCTGTCAGAACTGAATCACAGCAGGCGAGAACGAGAGAAACACAGAGCAGAACTGAGCTGTCGCTTCGTGGTGGAGTTCTTCCTTACAGCACTTTGACATCTCGCTCAACCGTCGCGGTGCCAGAGATGCGGACTCAAACTTGTGACATGGACTTGAGTCGCACACACAGTCTCGTCATACTTGACGTGAGACTCGACCTCGAAAGACTTGAGACTCGCCTGAGGGTTGGGACTCGTGACAATCCTCTGTTCCTGTGTTCTCTCCTCTGGTCCTGTGTTCTCTCCTCTTTTCCTGTGTTCTCTCCTCTGGTCCTGTGTTCTCTCCTCTGGTCCTGTGATCTCTCCTCTTTCCTGTGTTCTCCCCTCTGGTCCTGTGTTCTCTCCTCTGGTCCTGTGTTCTCTCCTCTGGTCCTGTGATCTCTCCTCTTTCCTGTGTTCTCTCCTCTTTCCTGTGTTCTCTCCTCTGGTCCTGTGTTCTCTCCTCTGGTCCTGTGTTCTCTCCACTGGTCCTGTGTTCTCTCCTCTTTTCCTGTGTTCTTTACTCTGTTCCCCTGTTCTCTCCTCTGTTCCAGGTAGACAGACCGCTGAGGGGAACTCGTTCCCTTCATTTCCTTCACAGGAGACCTGAGAACTCAAAGATCCGTGATCCTCGTGTCTCTGCCACACCATTAAAGGCGTCAGTGTGTGAGGTTCCACAGCGTCTGATTTGTTTGATGTTTGTTACTTGAACAAAAAGCTCAAGGTCGCCTCTCAGAGACAACAAATGTGGTTCCTAGTGAAGCTGTGTGTGCTCGTATAGAGCCGACAGATCTGTGTTCCTTTAATGTGTCATTCTGAGATCAAAGACATCATCAGTATCTCTGACTTTGATCTGGGGACCCTTACTTTAATCCTGACTTTGATCTCTGGCTGATTTAATTTTGCGTATCAGTGTTTTTTCCCTGCATTCTTTCACAACAACATCTACATACAAAGCACAACCAAAGTGAGATGAAGGAGCGACGCTGGCATCGTAAAAGTTGTGTGTAAATAAACATAAATAAAAATGAAAATCAGATTCTCCGGTTGATGCTGCGGACTTCATCAGAACAGTGAATGAAAAGAACTTGTTTTTTTCTTAAAATGGAGCTGAAATTTTCTCCAAACTTATTTAAAAAAAAAGGCTTTTTACACCTCTGAAAAAGTGAAGAGTAGTGCAACCGTCCCTGAGTCCTGTCAGAGGACACAAAGGCTGCCACGTCTGAAAACATTTTATTTTACTGCTGTCTGATGTTTGTAGGCTGCTGTGTGTGTGTGTGTGTGTGTGTGTGTGTGTGTGTGTGTGTGTGTGTGTGTGTGTGTGTGTGTGTGTGTGTGTGTGTGTTCCTGCCAGAGGCCCACCTTCCTCCTGTCTGACTGCCTCCTCCTCTGCTTTGGTCATCATGTATTAAAGACATGAATCCTCCACACAGTCCAAGCCTCAGGGGAGCTCGGCCTGCATTCATGGCCGCCGCCAACGTGCTTCGTTTCCATTCAGAGCAGCTCTGATGAGCAGCTTGTGACTGTCAGGCAACAGCCATTCTCCTGCGTTTCCTCACTAAGTGGACCGTCGTGCAGGCAGATAAGAGAAACAACAGAATGGGACGTCTGACTGCCTCCATTCACACAAAAGACATAAAGAAAGACGATCGTGCTCCTGAAAATACGACCTGAACTGAGCGTCTCAGTGACACGTTTTAAATCTGCTCCTCCACAAAGCTTCATTCTCATCAATCCACTTTTACAACTCATCATTCCATATCGTCTGACAAAGAAAAACTATATTTTTGTCTCCAGAATGTCACTGGGTTCCGTCCTCCCTTGATCGTGGGTGTTTATCCTCAGCTCTGCACCCGTCGCTCTGCAACCGTGACGTTCTTCTATGGGCCAGACGTCGTGTTCTCTCACGAGAATCGATGCTCAGAAACCACTCGAGAAACACGAGACGATTAACAGATGCAGTGGAACGTAAAACTCCAGATGCGCGCACACACACACACACACACACACACACACACACACACAGTGAAAATATGGACATAAATGCAGTGTCCTCACTCGTGTTCTTCGACCAGCAGGGTTTGCTGGCGGGAGGGTGGAGGTCGTGAAGGGGGCGTGTTTATGGCGGAGAAGCTTTCTGCAGACGACCTGCAAGATTTCATGAGATCAAAGCTGCTCCATGAAAAGGAGGCTGACAGAGTGAGGGCTGCAATATGGAGAGTGTGACGGACTTTGATGGCGTCGATGTGGGATCGATCACTGTGATCAACTCCTGGATTATCAGGATGTCGGTAAATCCAGTCAGTCAGTCAGTAGCTCTGACGTTTCTGATTCCACTGAACGGTGTAATCACACACCAGAGGTCTGAAAACCCAAAATGTGGGATTCTGCTCAGGGATGGAGGTTTTGTTCGAGGCACCTCGGAGAAACACAGATTACGAATGCGGGAACATAACTTTTCCTCCCAAACCCGTAAAAACCCGACTTTCAGGATCCAATCAGGATGAGCTCCTGGAGCTGAAGATTTCTACTGGTTCAGGATTCAGTGGCTACTACTTGATCCAGATCCCCTCAAAAAGCTGTATCACTTGGTGTCTTGACCAAACACAAACTCAGTGTGGGGGAGTTGCAGAGCTCAGCATGTCTCCGCCCCGACAGCGGCCTGTGACAGCGGCATCGGTTGGTTAATAAACTCCTTAACTGATTTCCTGAATATTCGAGTGTTTCTCATTCAGCCTCCTCAGGGAAAGCTGATGGCTCCTCTTATCTAATCTCACCATGTCAGAGCGCACGCACCCGTCCAGCACACCCTCGTCCTCCGACGCTTTGTATTCTGTGTTGGGACAATATTTCCTCAGAGGAACCATCTTCAAAGCTCAGATATGACATGAAAGGACATCAGATCCTGATTATTACCACCAGTGGTTCCCCACTTGTCCCCAGGACATTACACACACACACACACACACACACACACACACACACACACACACACACACACACACACACACACACTCACTCATCCTGCTGGCTGATTTTTCACCTGACTTGAGAAAAAAATGGACTTGGAGTGACAAGCTTGAGAAGATGGATGCGTGTTGTCATGCAGCCTGATGGAAATGCAATTCATTTTCTGAAATGAATGGAAATGGAAGTGAGGTGACCCCTGCCCGGCCATAACTGCAACCCAGACGGCAATGAAGGGAAGAATGAAAAATAAAGATCGGTGGAGGGGAGGGAGAGCAGGGGGCCTCGCCGGGTGATTTAAAGTAGTGAGGTGCTGCGCGGCGGCGGCGGCGGCGGTGGCGGCGGTGGCGGCGGAGCCCGGCCAGATGGACCAACACATGGCCTCCGCTTTGTCATTCAGATGCAGCCCTGCAGCTTCACCTCCACGAAGTGACGGTGCACAAAGTCAACAGCTTCAGAGTGACAATATGGAAATGTGCGTCATCTGCTACCCCGCGATTTGGGATTTGAACATGTGTTTGCTTCACTCAGGAACATGTTCTCTAAGAGATGAGGTCTGATCCAATCATGCGGGGAACCTGCCAGGTCTCCCCCGTCGAGTCTCTCCTTGCAAACACACTTTTATTTCAACGTGCTCGTCGTCCCCGAGCACTCAGCTGCTCATGTAAGGAACCCTGCGTCTCAGCAGCGATCCGTTCGGCTGCATTCTGAGCACGCAATCCTTCCTGACCACCGGAGCTGTGGTCAACCCCAGAAGCCACACACACACACACACACACACACACACACACACACACACACTGCAGGCGGTAGGTGATGTGAAGGGAGAGCTGTGCTGTTGTTGGCTCACGTTATTTAATAGCTCGCCCTTGTTAAATATGGAACCAGCGCGACAGGAAACACAAGGGGAAACAACTATTTGCCTGACTGTTTTTCCACTGAATCTGAATTATTGCCCACTGGCTGCACACACACACACACACACACACACACACACACACACACACACACACACACACACACAGGCGGTTTCATAAGCAGCTAGACCGAGTGGCGGGACCTCTATCCTCATGATCTCTCCTTCAACTCTGTCCACTGTAGCAACAATACGAGCTGCACGGGCCAGCCTCTCCTAACCAGAACCCAAACGTCAGCTCAGTGGAACTCAGTCACACACACGATGAAGTCTAAATTAATCGTGGAACAACTGCTTGGTTGAACGGCCATGATGAATATGGCTCTAAATGTTCTCTCCTTCCCTGAGCCAGGTGTGTGTGTGTGTGTGTGTGTGTGTGTGTGTGTGTGTGTGTGTGCATGTGCGTGTGTGTGTGTTTGTGTGCGTGTGTGTGAGAGAGAGAGACTGATATTACAGCATCAGGAGCAGATATCTCCGTTCTGAATTCAAGTCTGTCTCAGGTAGTCTGGGTTCACCTCCGTGTTTGGAGCACCTGACATCCGGGGAAACTTTCATCCGGCGCGTCTCACGTCTGAACTCTGAGCTCCAGCGCCGTTTCCTCCATCATCACCGGATTTATTTTGATTTCGTGGTTTTATTCTGTTCTAGTTGTCACTCATCTTCCCTGAATGACGTTTCTCAAATTGGAACTGGAGATGTTGGCCGATATTTTTGGCCTTTTTATGAGGTTCAGGCTGATTTATCTTCTATTTATACTCCTGCTAAACTTGTAAAGTGTCGTGAGGTAACTTTTGTGGTTTGGTGCTACACAAATAAAACTGACTTGACTTGACTTGTAGTTTTGAACGTGAGCTCACAAAAATATGTTGTTTTACAGTGTTTGATTTGTCTCAGTTGATCTATTTCAGTATATTCAAAAACATAATTCCATCTACACCCACCTGAGCTGATTTTAGTGATTCCATATCATTTTTGCTATGTAGCAATAAACGCAATGACATGGAATGAAGTGAAACGGTGTTTTGGGATCAGGGTCATCTGACGGCTCTGTCTTCAGTCTCACCTGTGACCTGAGGCATCTCGTGGTTAGGGGACGGGCCGTCTCACCTGGGCTGCTGAGCGATGAGTTGCTGCGATGTGAAAATGTGAATCGTCTCACTGACATCAGAGCAGCATAACTACAACTTTTCACTTCTGCTGTCCTCTGTCAGCTGCCTGGTACAACACCATACTTCCTGTTTCCTTACTCATTTATTGCTCTTAAAGCTTCTGTGTGACTGAACTTGATGCTACGATTAATGACCAAAGAAATAGCATCGATGGTGGCGTGCGCTCTGACATGGTGACGCGTGCGCGCGCGTGTGTGTGTGTGTGTGTGTGTGTGTGTGTGGACACATGAATTCAGCAGCAGCAGACTATTTGTTAGTGTGTAGCACCAGAAGGATGCAGCCAGTGGTTTTTCCAGCACCAGGATCCATCAATCGCAGCAGCAGCAGCAGCAACCGTGTCCCCGCAGACACAGAGGGGGAAATTGGTTCTAGGAGTGAAGTCACAAATCCAGCGCCACGGTCCCGCGAGTGTGTACAGGCGTTCATCCAGCATGAGAATGGGACTCCTCCCTGACCTCAGCAGCATCGCTACCTTGTGATCAGCCCCGTCTCCTTCACTCTTACAGCTCCAGCCTTCAGGTGCTCGCTGTGTCAGCCCAACCCACCTGTGGCTGGGAGGGGGTCCCAGTCTTTGTCACCCCCCAGTCTTAATCAGAGCAGAACAAAGAGGAGAAGGCATTGTACATCTGTCTGCTCCAACTTCTAATCAAAACTATCCTGAATCACGCACGTCCTCCCCTCTGCGGTGAAGTGATGTCAGCACTCTTAGATATTTAGACTCTGTTAATGAATATAAACAGAAATCTTTTTAATTGAAATGAAGGCAAAACGTCTTTGGGGAAATCACTGGCTGTGTTGTCTTGTCCGGCTTGAGGGGCTTGGAGGTGCTTGGGGCCTAAATGTCGGTGAGAAATACGCTCGGCCGCTTCACGGCGTGTTGCGTGCGTGCCTGTGGAGCCATGCGTGTGGAGCCATGCGTGTGCAGCCGTGCGTGCGTGTGGAGCCATGCGTGTGCAGCCGTGCGTGCGTGTGGAGCCATGCCTGTGGAGCCATGCGTGCGTGTGGAGCCATGCGTGTGGAGCCATGCGTGCGTGTGGAGCCGTGCGTGTGGAGCCATGCGTGTGGAGCCATGCGTGCGTGTGGAGCCGTGCGTGTGGAGCCATGCGTGTGGAGCCGTGCGTGCGTGTGGAGCCATGCGTGTGGAGCCATGCGTGCGTGTGGAGCCATGTGTGTGGAGCCATGCGTGCGTGTGGAGCCATGCGTGCGTGTGGAGCCATGCGTGTGGAGCCATGCATGCGTGTGGAGCCATGCGTGCGTGTGGAGCCATGCGTGTGGAGCCATGCGTGCGTGTGGAGCCGTGCGTGTGGAGCCATGCGTGTGGAGCCATGCGTGCGTGTGGAGCCATGCGTGTGGAGCCATGCGTGTGCAGCCATGCGTGCGTGTGGAGCCATGCGTGTGGAGCCATGCGTGTGGAGCCATGCGTGTGGAGCCATGCGTGCGTGTGGAGCCATGCGTGTGGAGCCATGCGTGTGGAGCCATGCGTGTGCAGCCATGCGTGCGTGTGGAGCCATGCGTGTGGAGCCATGCGTGTGGAGCCATGCGTGTGGAGCCATGCGTGTGGCTCTCAACAGATTTCATAATTGGCTTCTCTGGCTTTGTGGTGCAGAGCTTGATGCAACCTGCAGACACCCTGCACAGTCAAAGATGAAATGTGGCCGAATGGGACTGACAAGAGGAGTCAGCAACAGACAAGTGGACCAGAGAGATGATAGAGGAGGGGGGACGGGAGCAGCGCCGGTGGATGCAGCCCATCTCGAGCCCTGCACGGCCGCTGATCGATACCAGTGGCTTCTCAATTTTGCCCTGCAATGAGTTCTCAATAAAACCGGTAAATGGGCATTACATCCCCTCCCTCCTGTTACTGAATCCAATTCCACAGGCATGTCCAGCCTTGTCCATAATGGATTCTCTATTTCATAGGCTTTGGCTTCTGCTCCTTTGGCACTTGGTTAATATTTCAGCCCCCGCCTCTCAGCCCTGCACAGCTACTTTGTTGTATTGATTTATTCCAGCATCCCCTTCATACCACCTTGTGGAGGGAAGACGATCTGTAACATGAATCTAAAACCTTCCAGAGACTTTGTTTGATGGTTTTGTTTTTTCTTTGTTTATTGTTGTTGTTTTTTTTTGCTTTCAAGAAACTGATGGAGAGAAACGGAGTGATGTCATTAATCCAGGCTCATGCTGAGCAAGACGTGTCGTCAGCCGGCACGGGAGGATGCACAGGGCTGCAGATGTGGAGGAGGAAGCTTGACCCAGGACAGGACACACTGCGACTGTCCTTCCTGCTTCCTGCATCCTACGCTTAACACCTGGTCAACCCATCGCCACACACACACACACACACACACACACACACACACACACACACACACACACACACACACACACACACACAGCCTGCTGGTGAGAGGCTGGAGATAGAGGGCTGCTCAGGCTCATGTGTCTGTGTATTACAGAGCAGCAGAGCTACCTGAACACGCGTCCACACCGGTGCCAGATACAATCAGCACTTTCAGACCTGCGGTGCCGGCAGCAGGCAGGAGAGAGAACGAACACATCTATCTGGCAGCCATGTTTCCATCACGCAGACCGCAGCTAACTGGGGAACCAGCCATCCAGTCGATCATCGGATACACATCTAGAACTAATCTCTGTGTGTGGCTGGTCGTTGCGACTGTTTTCCTGCATGCTAGTAGTGTTCATGCGAGGAGAGACTGAGGACGTTGTGTCATCAGGTATTTCTCACTTGAACTTTTACTTGAAGCTGACTTCAGCGTCCCTGCAGCTCATTGACTGCCGTTGTGAGCAGTCACTTCCCTGCTCTTGCCAGGCTCCTATCCTGTGCTGCACCCACCTGGGCTGTAGATGTCGCTCAGGCCTGCTGCTACCAGAGAACTCCAGCCTGGTGTGGCAGTCGGGCACGTTGGAATCATCTAATTATCCAAAAGGAAACTCCAATTTGTCACAATTATTGCAAAAACTCTAATGGAATTACAGAGAAACAGACTTTCACTGAGACCTGCCTGAGAAGACAGTGATAAATGGATTAGCAATTAGAGCAATTCAGTTGTGAAATTATAGACCCCTGATAATTCTCCATAGCTCAACACGAGGCTCCTGATGGCTGTACGCCTTAATTGCAGCCCGTAAATCACAGTCTTTGTAAATGAGCTCACAATAGATAGTTTAGCTGTGTGTGGAAGAGATTCAGGGAGGGATTAGACTGTGAGTATTGATCTCAGTTAAACACATTTCTGATTACAGGCTCCAGCAGCTAACAAATACACTCGGTGCGACGGTACAGCACGACAAAGCCCCCCCAACCGTAACACGCACACACACCTAAATGTGAAACTCCACTCCCAGCTCCCTCCAATCAGGGTGTTTTCATTCCAGCAGTGCGCGAGCGGCTCTGACGCCTGCTGAGATGCTTGATGCAACTGGCAGCCATTATTGAGTCATTAGGAGCCGGTGTGACGTGGTGTCGCTGGGTTTACTGGTCAATGCAGCGACAGGTAATCACACCAAGCGCTGGACTTTCTGTTGTTTCCAGATTTAATGATCAAGACGGAAGAGAAATAAAGTGAAATAATCACTACTTCACTCTCGCTCTCCTGCAAACATGCACACACACGCACACTCCTGTGGATCTGGATTACTTCTTCCTCTGACCTGTCTTTCCTCCGACCCCCACCCCATCAGCCTGGTCCTGCCTGCTCTGGTGGCACACCGACACCCTGGAATGAGCTTTTTGTATTTTAGAGCCTATAAATGGAGTCGGAGGCAGCTGGAACAACAACAACATACTCAGGCTGCCCGTCTGGAGCTCGGAGGCAGCTGATCAATTCACGACCTGTTGGCGAGGTGACGTTGTAATCAGATTACTCTTCAGGGTAGCGGTCAGTTAATGCGTAGTTGCAGAAAAGCATCACTAAAGCACTCAGTCATGCTCTTTGTGACCCACGCTGTCGGCAGGGAAGACGTCTTCTCCTCCATTGTCTTTGGCGCAACCTCTGACGCTAACGTGCACATCACTGGTAAGCAGGGGTGAAAGTGGCTTAAAAGTCTTGCCGGAACTGTACGCACGCCATTTGGGCGCCGCCGACGAAGTTTTGCGGTTTTTAAGCGCCCCACCCTTCCCCCTGGAAATGCTTTGAAGACTGCTTTGTGCAGTCACTGGCCTCTACAGTGCTGACAGCAGGCAGACATGCAGACACAGATCATCAAAGTCACTCAATGGTTTCTTTAGCAAAGTATCAGTTCACACCTCACAGTGAGAGACACCACACAGAACCTGGAACGTTTCAAGAACGATCACTGATTTGATTTTGCCCTCTGTTTTGTTTCCTTTCTCTTTCTCGTTCCGTGAAAGCAGAACAGTGTGGTTTTAACCAATCAAAACTAACGATGCTGGTAACGTGACCCAGGTGTCCGTCTGTCAGCCAACCAGAAACGCCTCGCATGCTGAGATGCGCTCCTGGGCACGACTCCATGTCGAGGCGGTTTCACACGTAAGGCGCAGGCTGAGCGGGGGAAGTCCATTCATTGTGCATGTGGGCGCGCCGTGACGTCACGTGAGCGCAAACCAAGCCCAGCAACTCGTTAGTGCTGCACGTGCTTGTGCCCCACCCCTCGCAGCGCCGCGTCCATCAATACGGGATTTTGACAGCTCCCTTCTCCTCCTTTTTTTAACGGAACTGCGTTCCGGCTCAGTTCACCGCTGCTAGGAAGTGGGTCAATGTAGTAGTTTACTGTTATTTGGAAAGGGTTTCCTCCGTGGGCTGTAACCAGTGACGTGCGTCGATGGAGCAATTCAATATTCAGTTTGTATTTCCTTCTTGAATCAGTAATCAAGTTACTCCTTGCTGCTGAGGTCAGTGGTGGAGAGGTGAAGAGAGAGAGGTGGTGGGTGAAAGAGAGGATATCAGTGGTGCCTGTGTGATGAGTGTGTTAGCGAGGAAGAACTACAGGAGGAGGAGGAGCAGGGTGATGTCGCTGCTGGAGCCACTGCTCCTCAACAAGTCTGTTGAGATCGTTGATCAAATCCTGACCATCAACATGTGTGAGGAATGCAGAGGCTCTTTGATTTGTGGAACAGAAAAATACTCTGTAGTTACTTTTCTCACACAGTAAAACTACTTTTCCTGGTGATCCCGTGATGTCACAGCTTACCTGCAGGGTTCTTGAGCAGCAGCAGCAGCAGAGATACAGAAGGAATGCTATAAATGCAGCAAAACCGTCTGATTCTGGATTCGTAAATCACGCCCCAGCAGCTGCTGACATCAGAGCCATGTTGTTATGGAGGGGGGGCGTCTGGGTCTCCCCTCAATAACCCCACCTAACTGGGTAGTGAGGGGAGGGAATTATTTGCCTTCTGTGCCCATGTCGCACCCCCCCCCCCCGCCCCCCTGCAACCCTCACCAGGATAAGAGGTAGAAAATGGACGGCTAAATGGAACTGTGCTGGTAGACAGCAGCTCCTCCTAAGGAGGGTTCTCCATTGTGTTTGTGTGAGGTTCTCTCTCAAAGCAACGTCCTGCTGAAATGGAATAAAAGAAGACTCCTGAGGTCAGTCGGTGGAGTTTGCATTCACAACGCTGAGAGAGACCGAAAGCAGAGGGATAGAAGAGCAGCCCAGATCTACTCAACACACACACACACGCACACACACACACACACACACACACACACATGCGCACACACACACGCACGCACACACACACACACACACACACACGCACGCACACACGCACACACACACACACACACACATGCGCACACACACACACGCACTGGATTTCAGATCAATGGTGGAGGAGAATCAATGGATGGTGAGGCTGCAGAGGCAAAATGGCTCACGGCGAAGATAAATTTAGAAGGTAAACAAGCTGCAAGTGGGACGACAGAGGAGGAGCGAGCAGGGCGAAGCGATCCAGAGAATGGAGAGATTTAATTGAGGAGGTGAGGACGGGGAGCAGGAAAGCTGGTTGATGGAGGATGTGGGTTGGGGATGGGACATGTTGAGGTGTGCGCTCAGCGTCTCTGTGCGAGTCTCTTCAGTGGCGGCCTGTTAACAAACAGCGTTCTGTGTTTTCTCTTCAGTCGTGATTTGTTCATGAGCTCAAAGAAACAGCAGCAACTCAAGAACAGAGTCCAAGACTCTAAAGGCGCTACTTGTGACCTGGACAAACTTCCCACCATGGACCACTAGAGGGCAGCATATCACCAGAATGTCCACCACTTCTGTTAAAAATCAAAGACGTTGCCTTCCTTGGCGCACACTGATGAACCGAGTGTTGAGCTGCATCATGATTTGATGTATTTGGTTCTGTAGCTTTCGGGGTCTCAGAGAGACGCAAGATGAGATCTGCGTCAAAGTTCTGGCTTCATGCGCCACTGAGCGACGTTTGTAGGAATGACGAGACTCCGCCTCCTGTATCCAGTTCTTGTCATCGTTCCGGGCTCTCACCGGGTCAGAAAAGGTTACCATGACTTCCTGCGCACCGCTGAAATGGTCCTGCTCCAGCTGAGCACGTCTCTGACTTTTTAAAGTTTTATTCTTGCAAACACCTGTGATTTTATTCTTGCAAACACCTGTGATTTCCCCTGGTCTAACTTTGAATTAAATCTGTACGTGAATAAAAACAGATTAGCAGGTATTCAGTCAGCTTCAGGGAATCGGCCTCTCAGTTCCAGCCTCGGCTAATAAATCTGGTCTGACACTTCATTCCAACTTTGCATGCATTAAAGATGCTGTGTGTTTAGAGGGCTCCGCCCAGGACGGGGCAGCGGGCCCGCCCACTCAAACACATATCCATCAGAGATGGAGGTGGGGCGTGTCCCAGTGCCAGCCAGAGTGATGGATGAAGATTAGGAGTGAGGGCGGCGAACTCAGAGCAGCGACGCCCACTCACCTGCCACCCCACCCGACCCACACCCACCACCCAACAGCTGATGGGGGGGGGGGGGTGATGCGTCTGCTCTGATTTGATGTTAAAGCTCTAATGATTGAGGACCACGTGACATCCAGGTTTCCCTCCACTCACCCTGAGCTGTTCTCAACACTGATAAAGAGCTGCGTCGCCATCTGGTGGCAGACTGGTGTAAGTGAGGTTTATGGTTAGGAGCTGCTGGTGAATTTACCAGAGCTGCAGTTCATTCACAGATGGGGGGGCAGCAGCTGAAGGCGTGAAGCAGTCAGGCTGAGGGAAAGAAATGACCTAAAATGACCGTTCTGAAAGCCAACATTGCACCTGGGTGTCTCAGACCTGCTTCCTGGGTTGATTCTGAAGCGCCTCAGTTTCACACCACTGCCTCTACAGTTCCACCTGTGCTGTTCTCTACACGTGTGTCCTCCTCTACGGCCGCCCAGCCTCGAAGAACAGCTGTTTCTGTAAATCATGAAAATTAATAATCATGCACATCTGTGGTCCCTCCATCAGGATGAACCCTCAACAGTGATGATTAAGACACACACTGATGTCTTGCTGCCATCTGGTGGTCGACTGAGGCGTTACAGAGGAGGGACACCCCACCTGTGAGGGTATTCCCTGGGGAATTCTCACTGGACCGTTGTCTCCCTTGTCTGTATTCCAGAGGCAGCTCTTCCTCCTCCTCCTCCTCCTCCAAACATCTGGATTTGACCCCATCAGGAGCACCCAGATTCTGAGGGGCTTTAAAGGGGGATTGATTGTCAGCAAACACCTCCGGCTGTGCTCAGGTCTGAGGCTGAACTTCAACTGACAGGCCACTAGAGGGAACCAAAGATCCTCACATGAATCATCTGGTGTCCTGCGGCTGGTGCACTAGAGAGAGGAGAGTGTGATGCACACAAGAAGGTGTGTGTGTGTGTGTGTGTGTGTGTGTGTGTGTGTGTGTGTGTGTGTGTGTGTGTGTGTGTGTGTGTGTATGTGTGTGTGTGTGTGTGTGTGTGTCAGATCAGAGGGGAGGAGGAGGAGGCGATGGAGCTGCGTCTCCTGGAGATCAGGTTGAGGCTGAATGCTCCTGCAGGCCTGTGCTGGGTGTCTCTGCTCTGCTGCTGTGTTTACTATCTCCTTCCTTCTCCAGCGCGCAGGTCAAAGCAGGGGACCGGAGTCGTCCTCAGCCTTGATGGCGCTCTGTCAGAGACGCCCTTTGCCCCTGACATTTGCTTTCATGTGCTGAGTTTTATTCATAGGCAGAGCTCTTTCAAATGCAAACAGCTGAAGGATGGGGGGATAATGGAGAGACAGAGAGAGACAGAGAGAGACAGAGAGAGACAGAGACACCCTGTACTCTGTCTCCTGCCGCCTGCCTGCCCCTAGCGTCCGTGACCCTGCTCCCCTGGTTAAGAGGTGGCTGCTAGTCCAAGGCTGACTGCTGGTTCCTCTCTGATGTCTCCCTCTGTTGGAGGTAACCCCTCCCCTTCCTCTCCCCTCCACTCTCAACAGGTCACTTTACTCCTTCCCTTCATTTTCTTCACCAACGGGAAGCCATACAGTCACAGCCAGATTAACCAGCTTAAAAATAAAAGCTAAACTATCTCAAATTGAACAGAAGGATGAAAACGATGGAGAAGAGAATTATTTCCTTCGTTTTCATCATTTTTAGCGGGACGTGTTTTGAGGAACAAAGATCTCTTTCTGCGCCCTGGGATGCAAACGTTTGCTTTCACTCAGTTTCACTCTGGGATTCTGTTTCATGTCTGAGTGTGAATTTATATCATAGAAGCTTGGCAGAGATGCTGCCGCCAGAGCAAGTGGCAGCTGGTAACTGGTCAGCTGACACCCGGCGGCGCGCCTGCCGTCAGTTAAGAGTCGAGTTCATTAGAGATGACGCCCTGCTGCTGTGACTCACCTCCTCCCACCTGTGCACGCTTAACAAAGCGGCTGGTTTGTTTGTGTCAAGGTGAGAGCAGCTGTGGAGCAAGGTCGGACAATGTGATGTCAGGCTGTGACGTCATCCCCGTCAGGATGGACAGTGGTGAGGTCACCGCCATCTGGGTTCCACATGTGCTGAGAGCAACAGCAGTGGGAGTCAAAGTCAGCGAATGTCTCACTCGTCATGCGGGCCACAAGGATCATGTGACACTGAATTACAACAGGTTCGCTTCATGTGCTCTGGATCGATGACATCATCACCAATAAACCAAGACCTCAGACCCAATAAACGGACGTGCGTTTTCCTTTGCTGAGAAGTCACAAAAAATCACATGAGAAAATGCTTTGACATGGAGGGAAAGATTTTAAATCTCTGATTATTATCATTAATATTATTGTTGTTGTTATTATTATTATTATTATCACTATTATTATTATCGTTATTATTATTATTGTTGTGATTATCTTTATTATTATCTCTATTATTATTGTTATTACTGTTGTTATTGTTGTTGTTATTATCATTATCATCATCATCATTATATCAGTTATCGTTAATATTATTGTTATTATATTATTGTTATTATTGTTGTTATTATCGTTGTTATTATTCTTATTATTATAATTATTATTATCATCATTATTATTGTTATTATTATCATTATTATTATTATCATTATTATTATCATTATTATTGTTATTTTTATTATTATCATTATTATTGTTATTTTTATCATTATTATTGTTATTTTTATTATAATCATAATTATTGTTGTTATTCTTGTTATTAGTATTATATTATTATTCTCATTATTCTTGTTATTACATTTTAAAATAACCCTTGAAAATCTCTCTGCTGTGTAAACTGAGCGTTTCTTTTCCAACCCTAACAACAAACAACAGCCCTCTTCATGTGAAGGTGACGGTGATCATTCTGACTTTTTTCTGAAACTTCACCCACTTCAACTCCCACTGCGGCAGCTTGACATGTTTATTGGGGGGGGGGGGTTAATAGCTTCCTGTTCACGAGGGTCGAATCAAAGTACAGAGAGTAGACGTGAGAGTACATGTGGTTTTCTTGTGGCAAAGACAGGAGAACTACTACCTGATGATGATCAGCACCTGAGGAGAGGTGAGGCAGGTTCTGATCTCTGCTCACACGCCTGCACGCGGAAACGTGAACCTGGTGGGGGGTTACAGTCAGAGCTGCATCCAGGGTGTGTGTGTGTGTGTGTGTGTGTGTGTGTGTGTGTGTGTGTGTGTGTGTGTGTGTGTGTGTGTGTGTGTGTGTGTGTGTGTGTGTACAAAGATTAGAGTGCATTGTGCATATGTTAAACTGCTGTAATGAGACTAATTGCGTGTGAAGCATGGGCTCCCAGCGAGGGGTGGGATGGGGGTGGGGGGTCCACCTGTAAGAGTCCCCTGTATTAAACTTTCATCCCACCCTGCAGACCTGAACCTGCCGTCATTATCCAGACCTGCTGCTCGTCCCTGACCTCTCACCCTGGCTCGTATCACTCCTCCACCTGTAATTGGACGTCCATGATTCCCAACCACTCTTGCTATGCTCCCGGTCCTGTTTCCATGGCGACCTGCCCTTAACCTTCTGCCAGCCTACCCTGGCGCGCCAGCCCCCTCTGCTCCTCTCCCGCGGTCCCTGTTGCTCTCAGCCTGGGAAATCAGCCTAATAAATAGCTTTATGCTAATCCGGCGGCTGAGCGGCGGGTTGAGCTGCCAATCTTAATAAACTTATGAAAGTGCATGGAAATGTCAGTCCCCCCAGGCACCCTGTGCCCCCCCCTCGGTGCCCTGTGTGCCCCCTTAATGCCCTGTGCCCCCCCAGCTCCTCTCTCAAGAGCTCTCAGCCGGTCCAGTCAGCTGCCTGTCACCCCCTGAGATGGTTCTGCTACCTGCGACACCCCCAGGGAGCAGAGCTGCTCAGGCGACCACAGGGGTGCAGTCACAGGTCATGTCGGAGGAACCGCGTTGGAGGGTTTATAAGAAGTTGTTCCGAGGACAGAGGACACCCCCCCCCCCCCCATCAGACTGAACAAAGACCTCAGGCAAAGTCTGATTTATGAATTCAGCTTTTAGCATAAAACCTTTTATTTCAAGCACGATTGCATATTAAATAGCTTTATCTTGAAATGCATTGTTGAGTTTATTTGTTGAGTTTGTACTTTAGCAGTGTGGTGGCGCTGTAGTCGCTCTGCCACTCCAGAGCCAGCATGGATGCTGTTGATCTGATAGTTGCACATTTATGTTAGCATGGTGATGGTTTCTTTTTGCTCGTTTTTGGACCGACAGATCATCGTTCTGACCGTGGACGGAGACAAACGGGAGCTTGATGATTTCAGGAACTTTGTGTTTTACTGGGTTTTTTTAAAGGATAAAGAAAAACAGCAACACTGTGTTTTTGTTTTCTGCCCAACAACACATTAATAGACAGGAACACCTGAATAGAGACTGAGACGGCAGCCTGGTGCTCCCTGACAGCTGTGTGTGTGTGTGTGTGTGTGTGTGTGTGTGTGTGTGTGTCTGGAATTACTGTTTACTATTGTTGCTATTTTTACTGCAATCCCAGCCTGTCTTCTCTAGTCATTGCTGTTCGTTGTAAAGCTTCTCAAACTTGAAATAAAGCCTTCATTCATTCATTCATTTATTCATTCTGGTCACCTGCATCTCAGAACAACATGGCCGCTCAGGTGCTTCTGCTTGACATCTGGAGAGGTTTTAGTTGTGGATCACATCTTTTAGATTAGAAAGCTCGGAGCAGAACTAAATTAAGGTACTAAATATTAAGTGTATTGAATATTTAGATTTAAGGTGAAACGGAACTTCGATAAATGAACGCGCCTGATAGAAATGCATTTAACCATCTGACGTGTCACTGGAGCTCAGCATCACCACCCAGAGACAAAGAGCAGCCTCGGTGTGTGAAATATTACAGTTTAATATTTAATAAAAGTACAGACAGCGGCACTGTCGTGTATCAAATACACTTCTGAGTTTGACTCATTTCTCCGTGTACATAGACGGAACAAGATTTTAGTCAGAGTGCCATTCATTTTACTTTCACTTTAATTAGCTTAACTTTAACATTTATCAACTAACGAGGTTTCCACCTCCACTGTCACCAAATGTCATGAGAACATTCAGCAACACTCTGAGCGCATAACCAGCTTCCTGTGAGGGCAAATCGCTCTGAGGAGACAGATGGAGGACAGGAGATGGACGGAGTGGGTCGCTCCTACAGTCGTTCATGGGCCTTTGTCTCGCGCACGTGTGTGTGTGTGTGTGTGTGTGTGTGTGTGTGTGTGTGTGTGTGTGTGTGTGTGTGCGTGTATGAACAGATTTCAGCATAGGTCACAAACTGACTGTATTGATTAATTAGTTTTTACTCAGTAATTCTCTGGTGATCCTTGCAGCTACTGCACATGGATGGTGTCCTACACACGCACACACACACGCACACACGCACACACACGCACACACACACGCACACACACACGCACACACACACGCACGCACACACGCACACACACACAAATATGAGACAATGGAATCATGGCAGATGAACTCAAACAAAAGAGCCAATGTGGTTCCTCTGGTTCTGATAAAATTTTTGTCTAAACATGATTCATGAAGGTGGAGCAGGGGTCCTCCCTGTGGCCCCCCACCAAGAAGGTTGTGGGTGGAGCCCCGGCTGCAGCACGGGGTCTTTCTGAGTGAGTCTCCATGTTCTCCTGTTCCTGCGTGGGTTCTCTCCCACAATCCAAAGATTTCAAGAGGGGACTGGCGACCCCGACGGCGTCCCTGTGACCCTCAACGTGATCAGCAGTCGAGAAAGAATGGATGGACGATTCAAGAATGAGAACCTGTGCTGCTCGCTGAGAACGTCTGCTTCATCAAACACAAGTGGCTCTCCAGCAGACTGACGTTCTCACAGTCACGTGATGTGATGTTCCACTCGAGAATCTCACGACTTCAGGACCCCGGGACATAAACGTGATTATCATTTGTTGTCTTTGATCACTGGGAAAGTCTCATCACAAGGCCAGCACTCGTCACAAGGGCACATTAATTACTGCTGGTCAATGCTTTGTTAACGCTGACTAGCAGTCATTCACTAATGGTGCCCATGTGGGGGGTCAAGGTCACATGTTCCTCCCTGTTCAAAGGTCACCAGTTAGTGGTTAAATATACTTGAGTAATGCAGTTATCTATAAAACTCAGCAAGAAGTCATAGTTATTAATGTCTCACACACACACACGCACGCACGCACAGCTGTCATTTTATACAGTGAACAGAGGAAGGGTTTAATGTGTTTGGACGTCCAGCCTGCAGGATGGTTGCAGTGTTTTCACATCTTAGTATTCATGGACACGCAGAACCAATTGTCCCGACACTGCAGGCTTGTCAGCGCTTGTTTCTGTACCACCGACGGACTCAGAAGATAATTGACAGTGGGATTGTGATGTGAAATGGATTCTGGCGACAGCTATGAGAGGTAAAGTGTGTGTGTGTGTGTGTGTGTGTGTGTGTGTGTGTGTGTGTGTGTGTGTGTGTGCCGTGAGGAGGGGATTTGTCGTGACTTATGTGATTCCATGTGTCCTCTGACATGTGAAAGTGTCACTGCGTGTGTGTCCTTTCTTCCCTCTGCGCCTATAAACACACATTTCCTGTATTGGCACTCTGACGCGTAAACTTCCCTCCGTCTCTCGCTCATCCATCGGCGACAAAGTCACACATCAGGAATTAGCAATGAGTCTGTAATGGTGATGCAACATCTGGCTTCACGCTAGCAACGCTTCCCTGAAGACACAAGGATTCCATAAGTGGGTCCAGCAGGTCCAGCATGTGTCCACCTGAAGAACTGGTTCAGCAACTCCAGAGACACTGGCAGGAGGAACAAGGGCAGCGTCTGGATGGAGCGAGTCATCAGTCACACTCAACACACCCCCCAGATGTTGAGAGGGTTGGGGGGGTGAAGATACTGGAGAGGCCGTGACCTCTACTGTGACCCCTGAGTCATCAGCACACTTAACCCCTCATTGAGACCGACCCGCCCTCAGTTGATGAATGACACAGCCGGAGCGGAACACAGGCTCGCCGCTGTCTTTGTGTCAGCTGGGCTTTAGGTGGTACAACTGATGTGGTCGTTTCATGTCTTTGCATCTGAGTGATGTCATCGCTTACTCAACCACAGCAGCAGGGTTCATACAACTGTAAGCACCATCACACACACACGATCAGGCACCGTGAGGAAAATATGGACCTGTCAAATGTGTGTTTTATCTTACTAAAGCCAGGAATGGAGAAGCTCTGACCTGCTGCTCCCGCTCTGCTTGCTCCGCCCACTACAGACTCAGCCTCTCAGTGGCGTTTCTGGCATTCCATAATGGACCAGTAGCAAACAGGAACAACACATCGATACATGGACGGGTGCCTGGTTCTGGAGCAGCAACATTGACCGTGGACGTTGAGGTTCTTGGGCTGATTACCATGATTATTGACCGCTGTGCTCGCCGCTGACGACCCGGAGCGTTTCTGGCCTGAGGCTCGACCGGCCTCATGACAAGTGAGTGAACGACAAGGAGGAGTCGCACACTCAACGCTCCATCACGCAATTAGTCGGAGTAAATCTGCTGCTGAAATGTTGGCTTCACAAAATTTGTTGTGTGATGCAGCTTTCAGTTTGTGACCCTTTTCTGTTGCTGAGGCTGCCACAAATCCCATCAGACAAAGAGGCTGCTTCTCTGACTCAGAGTGTCGTTGGGGCCGTCGATGACGGCGGCGGCACTCATCTCAGGGGGAGACACGGACGCCAGAATCCTCCTCCTCTCATTGAGACTGTCCACTCAAAATGGCTGAAATCGGACCAAAAAACAACAGAATTTCTGATCTCAGACCAGCTGAACTGGTCAAAGGGTTAGTAAGTGTAAAATGACATGAAGTACACACCCAGCTGGGGTCTCCATTACCCAGAATGCAATGGTCCCAGCGCTGAGGAGAAAAGGACATCATTTTCATTCAGTCCGTCACTGTCACCTGAGCTCACTCCCCAGGAACAAGCAGCATTATCATACCCTCATCTGCCTGGCTTAGCTCAACTCTTCCTCCCACAAACAGTCTGGAAATTGAGAGCGAGCTACGCCGACGACTCTAATTCCAGGGAGTTAGCATCTCCCTGATCCAGGCCTCTTTGACAAACACGTGAGTCTAATCACTGCGTCGCACCAGCGTCTCACGTCTCCACCACCCTCCAATCAACCTGCCTCCATCGCCACCAGGAGAAATCCTCGCCGTGATGGAAGAACTTGTCCTGGCTGCTATTAGCATACGCAGAACCTTCTCCAGCTTACCAAGTAGCATATTGTGCCCTTCTCTCTCGCTCTCTCTCTCTCCTCCGCCCCCTTCAGTCCTCATCTTCACCACAGATGCTGCCTCATTTCCA
Source organism: Aulostomus chinensis (assembly GCF_037954235.1). Classification (NCBI taxonomy): domain Eukaryota; kingdom Metazoa; phylum Chordata; class Actinopteri; order Syngnathiformes; family Aulostomidae; genus Aulostomus; species Aulostomus chinensis. The sequence goes on from NC_141334.1 coordinate 26,572,102, forward strand.
TTCCCGCTTGGTTATGTACATAATTCTGCATATTATCTCAGACACGGGGGGCTAAGTGAAACACGCGCTGCGAAAAAAAGGGCACCTGAAAAGGTCTGGGAGTGACAGAATCGTTTTTTGTTTTTTTTTTGCTGGCAATGATGAAATAATCAAGTTGCTTTTCTTCACGATGAATGAGCCAAAAACCTCACGCAAACTCTCAAATGTTCATCTGAACTCCAGCAGCCCTGCCAGAGCCGACCGGGTTGAGGGTCGACATGCTGGAGCGAATCAGATCGGAGGGAAATTGTGGATGATGTGCTGCTGGAGGACGCAGCAGGCCGGCGCTCGACAGCGGGTGATGAAGACGCTCGTGCCGAAATACACCTAGCTGGACAGCTATTGAGCTGCCTGATGTTATTCCTCCTCCACTGGAAGAGATGAGGGGTTTGCCAATGGGAAGGATGGGAGGGACAGATGGAGGGATAAGGTGAAGCAGCGCAGCAGCTCAGTTCCCGGTGTGACTCGGTACACAATTTGCTTTTGTTCACACAGAGACAGACAGTTGTTGATGCTAATGAGTCAAGGTGAGCTGGAGGGAAACTGATGTGGATGAAGGCATGGTGGCTTACATGGAGAACGTTCTCCACCCTCTGAGGAATGAGAGGAACATAGTCGTTCAGTGTTTGCTGGATGTTGGTGGTGACAGAACCCTCTGATGTAGCTGCTGTAACTCAGGAGACGCTCCTGTAACTTAGAATATATCAACAAAGCAAAGTCTGGTTCCCCGACTCACATTATTAAGACATGTCAAGATTTGATTGGGGATCAGATGTACAGACACATTGTGAGACCAAACGGCTCCAGGTTTATGGTTCCCCTGCAGGCTGGGACCGCTGGGCATCTGCTTGGGGCCGCTGCTGGAACTGGTTCAAGATTTACTTGAAGGTTAATGGCCGACTATCATTCTGTCTTCTCTCCTACTCCGACCACCGCCCGCTGCCTCAACTCAATAATACTGAACTTGTCTTCAAAAATATGATGTAAATAGGCAGTGGGGGGGTCAGTGGTCCTCCCTGTGGCCCCCCAGCAAGAAGGTTGTGGGTGGAGCAGTGGTCCTCCCTGTGGCCCCCCAGCAAGAAGGCTGTGGGTGGAGCCCCGGCTGCAGCACGGGGTCTTTCTGGGTGAGTCTCCATGTTCTCCCTGTTCCTGCTGGGTTCTCTCTGGTACTCCAGCTTCCTCCACAGTCCAAAGACATCAAGAGGGACCAGGTTAATCCAGACTCTAAATTGACCGTAGGCGTGGCTGGGAGAGCCAATGGTTGTCTGTCTCTATGTGTTGGCCCTGCCATGGACTGGTGACCTGTCCAGGGGGAAGGCTGCTGGGATAGGCTCCACCCCCACCACCCTGAACAGGGGAAGAGGGGGAAGATGGAGGGATGGATGGATGGATGGAGGGATGGATGGATGGATGGATGGGTGGATGGAGGGATGGATGGATGGATGGGTGGATGGATGGATGGATGGATGATGGATGGATAGGTGGGTGGATGGATGGATGGATGATGGAAGGATGATGGATGGATGGATGGATGGATGATGGATGGATGGATGATGGCTGGATGGATGGATGATGGATGAGTGGATGGATGGATGGATGGATGATGGATGAGTGGATGGATGGATGGATGGATGGGTGGATGGATGGATTGATGATGGATGGGTGGATGGATGGATGGATGGATGATGGATGGATGGGTGGATGGATGGATGGATGGATGAGTGGATGGATGGGTGGATGGATGGATGGATGGGTGGATGGATGAGTGGATGGATGGGTGGATGAGTGGATGGATGAGTGGATGGATGGATGGATGGATGAGTGGATGGATGGGTGGGTGGATGGATGGATGGATGATGGATGGGTGGATGGATGAGTGGATGGATGGATAATGGCTGGATGGATGGATGATGGATGGATGATGGATGGATGATGGATGAGTGGATGGATGGATGATGGATGGATGGATGATGGATGGATGGATGGATGGATGGATGATGGATGAATGGATGATGGATGGATGATGGATGGATGGATGGATGGATGATGGATGGATGGATGGATGATGGATGGATGGATGATGGATGGATGGATGATGGATGGATGGATGATGGATGGATGATGGATGGATGGATGGATGGATGATGGATGGATGGATGGATGATGGATGGATGGATGATGGATGGATGGATGGATGCATGCAGGGGAAGTGCATCAGGTCGCTGGTGAGTTTTGTCTTCGAGGGACTGAAGACGCTTCTGTTGAACAAACAACTTCATTTGCTCAAATAAATCAGTTTAAAAAAGTCAGTCAAGCAGTTCGCTGGTTTTAAAAAGGAAAAAAGAAACGGTTGAATTGAAGAGACTGACATTTCCACAACACCACAAGAACAACTTCAGCGGAATGAGCGAACCCCGATGCACATTCATGACATTAATGGACAACGACAGGAGCTGTGAGAGCCCAGCATCAAGGAACCTTGAACACCTCCAGTCAAACGCTCACTTCATGTTACATGTGACGCTGCAGAAGGGAACAGAGGTTGTTAACACGCGTGTAACAACCTACGTATTTTGATAATAAAGAGAATGAGGTGGCTCCAGTGTTTGCTGGCACTCTAAAGTAAAAGTTATTGCCTTTTCATCCAAGGGTTTCATTCAAAAATGCTGAAGTACATCGATACCTTGACTGTACTTGTACCACATTTTTAAATACCAATTTAAAGCTGTTTGACCTGAATACCTGACGCCTAAAGAGTGTGCTGGTTGAGTGTATTAACTTCATGACTACAGTTGTAAATGATGTCATCAGCGCTCACGACAAAGACAAGAGTGTCAATTTCAGTAGCAAGACGACTCCATAATGATTCGTTAGTTCAAACTGGAAAGATCATCATGTACAGGACCGTAAAAGACTTCAAATAACGCCAATCAATATCACCCAGCTGAACAAGACCAAGGCATCCGCGACTGTTCTGATGAAACGGAGAAAAACTACAGTTGCTTGCAGTTTGGATGAAGGAGGACTGGAGCTACACGCCTTGTTTTTCTGGTCAACATTTTACATTTCGCTGTATGACTAGAGGCAGGATTTTTGCATGTGAGGTTTTCATCCACAGCCATCCAGATGGAGACGTGTCGGTTCCTCTCTGGATGTGGGAACCAGCGGTGCCACTGGTGTATCTGCTCATCCAGTGAGGAGGCAGCGCAACACAAACACACCGAGTCTCATGGGAGAAGAAGAGGAGCCACGTTCGTGTGTGACAGCAGAGTAATGGGTTTGTGTTGGCTGAGCGCCATCAGTGTGGGGGCTGCGCACCTCCACCCCCCAGCACGCTCTCCACCACAGGAGTCTAGCCAGCCACCGCTGAGCCCACCCCGGTCATCACGCAGTCTCTTTCTAGCCCACTACAAAGCCTGATCCACGGCCGCATCGCCAGCATCAGCACCGGCGTGCTCGGAAAGGTCATGTTTAATGATCCAGACGCCACGCTGGAGCATTCCTGGTGACTTTGAATTAGCGTGCTTCTGTGGGCGTTAGCACATCCGAGTCCGATGTGAGTGTGACGGGTGGAAGAAGCCACGACCGCGCTTGGCTAATGGGGTGCATCTGCCAGTGGCAGTGTCAAGCTGAGGTGAGCGTGAGGGGAGACAACTGGTGGTTCCCACTCGCTGCAATGAATAAAGATGTTTGGCTTCCCAAAAGCTGCCGAGAAATCTATTAATAATGCATCGCTGCTCGCCAGCGACTCCGTGTGAATAAATGAAGAATAAAGCTGCAGGGCTCTTGTAGAAAGCACTTCAGACTGCAGCTACGTTCCACACCTCTCCAGTCTTTCTTCCATGGTGTGCAACAGGTCCTGAAGCCTCTGCAGCTCATGCAGGATTCACACAGCTGCAGACTGACGGCGCCGTAAGCAGCACCGCGGGGCACAGAGGACGTTTAACCCTCCTCTCAGAGCTTCTGGTGGGTTCCCTTCCTTCTCTCACTTCAAGAGGTTCCGTATGAATTCACAGCAAAACTCTAGAAAATCACCGCTCCATCGTCAAGATCCTGCCGGCAGCTGCTGCTCCTGCACAGGACGTGGATCATGAGGGGCCTCTGCTTTTACTGGACTGGAAATATTCAACAATAATCAGCAAGGAACACACACACACACACACACACACACACACACACACACCTCCATGAGGGGACCAGTGGCACCATCAGTGATGGTACATTTTTATGGTCCCGCAGCAGCAGCATCACCAACATACAGGAGGCCTCATCACCAGTCATGCAAACAGGAGTCAAATCAATAAAATACTGCAGTCATACGCAGTAGAATCAGTACATTCATACTGCAATTAAAACACAGCTTATTAATGATTCCCTGGAGACCGCAGCCTGGATTTGTAGCAATAACAAGAAGAGACGTGTGGATTTCTAAGCAGCACACTAGAGAGGAGACATGTTGTCCGCTATCATCGCGGCCACCAATGCTCATGAACGGTCGTGTTTGTCCTGTAATCTCCTCTGGCTGAAATATACACGCAAATATGGCGGTTTGAAAGGATTCAAGATGTCTCCAGCTTCGCTGTGAGAGTTGTGAGACTGAATTTCAGCACAGCGAGGCTCAAATGTACAACTGAACCAGACGACATCTTTCAGATGTTCTTCACATCCTGAAGGAGGCCGGCCAGCGACCGACCACAGCAGCATCTCCCAGAGTGGCGCCGAGCGCGTGAGGGCGGACGTGAGGGCCGACAGGTAAAGAGGAATATTGGGTTGCAGTCTTTACTGCAGCTAACATGAAAATAACAAACGGAAGTTTAAGTTTCAAGCAAATGAGGTTGCAACACTTAAGGAAAGAACGCGCCTCTGTGTTTTCAGGGAGGTGGCGATGCTCCGAGGCTGACACTCGCACACATGGATGGCGGCGGCTGGAACGCAACAGGGACGTTTCATCTCATATTCATGAGACTGGCTTGACTCGCACTAAATACCTTCAGCGTGTCATGTGATGGCCTCAGCAGCGATCAGGCAATCAGGGAGCTTCAATCCCTGAAGAAGGTGCTGATAGGAGGACACCGCAGGAACCGAGAGCGTGGGCGGCTGACAGAACTCATAAATAAACTTGCGGCCCAGTTGTCCTCTACCGCGCGGTGTTTGACTGAATTGTCCATTATTTCCTAAATTGGTTATCGGGCTGCATTGATTTTCCCATCGAGGCTCCCCGGGAGCTGCAGGTCGACCCACACAAGCTGTCCGCCCACTGCCGTGCTATTGAGCTGCTCGCCTGGATGCCCGCAGTTTGACCACCAGCCCTCCCCACGGCGGAGCGGCGCCTGATGGCTCGCCAAACATCTCAATTATGGCAAAGAAACACAACTGGGCTTCTCTTCATATCTGGACAACTTAGTGGACCAAAGCAGCCCAGACCTGCCATCAGCACCAGGCCCGGTAAGAGGAGGGGACACAGATATCAGTCCCCCTGCTCTCCTTTCACTCCACATTGTCTATTCACTCTGTCTCGCTGATCTCAGGTGTGAACAGCGACTGCTTCTGCATCCTCCTCCCCCTCGTTCAGCCGTATCGATGTTCTCTAAAGATTCGGTCTATTCAGACGAAGATATGACGGCCGGGGCAACGGTCACGTCTGCCCATCAGCCCGTGCCTGTGTCCACCAGATAGACTCCTCTCAATAGACTCATTGTTCCTCCTCCTCCTCCTCATCGCCTCATCACGCTGCCCGGATCTCAGAGAGAACAATCTACACTCCATTAGCGCTCGTGGATGAGAGAGGGATGAAAAGAGAGTGAGAAATAAGAGTGAGGCCGCGGAAAGAGGAGCTATAAACTCAGCATCATTGACAGGGCTGGCGGGGAGGGAGGAGGCAAATCTCTACTTCACGCCCATGTCCACTCATCAAAAGACAAACCTCACACACACTCACACACACAGGGCAGCACAAAGAGGGCACGCACAAACCCCAGCTGGCTTTGAAACATCAGTCCCTGATCACAAGCTTGGAAAATGCTCAAGGTTTTAGAGGGATGGAAGAGAGGGAGGAGAAAAGGACAGAGAGAAGGAGGAATAGAGGAGAAGAAATGGTTCAAGGGAGGCAAGACAGGGAAGAAGTTGGGGAAGATGAAGAACAGATAAGGAGGAGGGAGGAAAGACACAATAAAAGAAAAGGAAGGAAGGGACTAAAAAAGATGGAGAGGAAGGATGGAGATAAAAAGGCAAGGGAGGAGGAAAAGAAAGCAAATTGTTTTGTTGAGGGGGAAACGTGAACGGGACAAGAAGAACGGGTAGAAGGAAGGACATAACATACACTGTGTGTGTGTGTGTGTGTGTGTGTGTGTGTGTGTGTGTGTGTGTGTGAGTGTGTGTGTGTATCTGGTAGGATTCTGTCAGCAGAGGCTCCTCACACCATGGTAGTTAGCAGTGGAGTTCCCTCCAGCAGCACTGAAACAAGTCTGGGGGAGGCAAGACCAGAGACCAGAGACCAGAGACCAGAGACCAGAAATAAGAGACCGGAAACCAGAAACCAGAGATAAGAGACCAGAGATAAGAGACCAGAGACCAGAGACCAGAAATAAGGGACCAGAAACCAGAGACCAGAGACCAGAGATAAGAGACCAGAAATAAGAGACCGGAAACCAGAAACCAGAGATAAGAGACCAGAGATAAGAGACCAGAGACCAGAGACCAGAAATAAGGGACCAGAAACCAGAGACCAGAGACCAGAGATAAGAGACCAGAGACCAGAGACCAGAAATAAGGGACCAGAAACCAGAGACCAGAGACCAGAGACTAGAGACCAGAGACCCGAGACTAGAGACTCAGGACCAGAGATAAGAGACCAGAGACTAGAGACTAGAGACTAGAGACCAGAGATAAGAGACCAGAGACCAGAGATAAGAGACCAGAGACTAGAGACTAGAGAACAGAGACAAAAGACCAGACATGAGACAAAAGACCAGAGACACCAGTGACCAGAAACCAGACACCAGAGACCAGACACTAGAGACCGGAGACAGGAGACCAGAGACCAGAGACCAGAGACAGGAGACCAAATACAAGAGACCAGAGGGGAGAGACAAGATGCCAGAAACCAAAGACAAGGGACAGGAGATGAGAGCTGTGAAATGAGAGACAGGAGACAGAAAGGAGACGAGAGCTGTGAGACAACAGAGTATCACTGACGGCGAGGACCAGGAGGAGGCCGGTGGCAGAAGTTAAGGAGCTGTGACAGCTCCAGAGTCTGACGGCTCCACTGAACTCCCATCCTCCTGCAGAGCGGAGCGTGTGATTGGCTAATGCTGTCACTCCCTTACGTCCCCGCTCCACTGTTCCTACTGTCCCTGACACTTTTCTTCAAAGGGACTGGTAATGAGAAAAGTGTTGGCTGGGTGTGTTCCCTCAGGACATCGGAGGCACAAACGTCTAACCAAGACGTTCACAGCCATCCTTCTCCCTTTTACACTTCCAGATCTGTTCAGCCCCTCAGGACTCTTCTGGACTCACGCTTGTCTCCGTGTCTGTTTAGACATTTACCAAAATAATCTGTTATAAAGTCTCAACTCAGAACGTGTGAACTCGCCTGACATCTCCTTCCACTTCCTGCTCCACATCACCATCCCTGAGAGCCCCCACCCTCCCTCCCTCCGTCCCCGGGAAGACAACAGTGCAGAGAGCAGAAGGGGCCGTAGAGGCAGAGGATACGACGGGCTTACCGTTGGTGAAGTTCCCCCAGTCCAGCAGCGAGCTGTTGAAGGAGAGCAGGGAGATGTTGGAGAACGGGTCGGTGCCGTTGGATGGGTGTCGGATGGTGTCGGTGAACAGGTTCATCTGCAGCAGGGTCTTCAGCAGATAGCGCAGCATCTTGCCGCACAGAAGCAGTGGCGCCTGGACCCCGCGCTCTCCCCAGCTGTCCGACAAAAAGTCTGCTGAACTGCTTTTTCTTCTGACTTGATGGAAAGATCCAGAACGAACTGAAATACTTCAAAACGTGAAAATATCTGGAGAAAAAAGATGAGAAGGAGGAGTGAGAAGTCGAACTGAGTTGATGAACTGGCAGGAGCAGTGGGACTGGATCAGGGGTCCCTCGCCGTGGATGTGTCCAGCTCCTTCCCAGCATCGGATTGTTCTGTCCTCCAGAGTTCTTTTGTTCTGGAATCACATAACTTCACACGCCGTCTGCCATCACACAAACAGCCTCTCGCCGGTGTGAAAGAATCCAGCAATGTGGTGATGACCCCTTCGGATTTGCTGCTCTCCTCTCTCCAACCCCTCCCTCTGGCTCCTCCTGAGTCCCTCCCTCCCTCTCTCCTGCACTCACTTGCTCCCTCTCTCTCTCTCTCTCTGTCGAGGGGGGGGGGGTCCCGGGGGTCCAGAGGAGAGAGTGAGAGAGAGAGAGAGAGAGAGAGAGAGAGAAGGAGAGCAGGTGCTGTTGGCAATAAATGTTTAATTATTAGATTAATAATCATCCCAGGAGGCTCGGAGTCAGGGTGCTGCAGAGGAGACGGAGAATAGACTTACTGTCACGGTCTCAAGCATCAACACACACACACACACACACACACACACACAGGTCACACATTCATGTGTGCATACAAACAAACATGCCACAAACTCCTGCTGTGTTGGTTTGTTTTCCCACTGACACAAAAACATCCCTCCATTTTCATTCGTCTGATAGACTGACAGCTCAGCTGGGAAGACTTCCACTTTGAGCCAGAAGAAGATCTCTGAATTACAGTGCAAGAAAAAACTCAAGGATTTTAGAAATTTTGAAGGATCTTCCGAGCCAATAAAGATTAAAGTTCAGCTCTGTATTATCATTATTCTTCCCTTTTGCCTGTCTCACAATTATTATTATTATTATTATTATTATTATTATTATTATTATTATTATATACCATACTACTCTTCATACCACTCTACATGCTCTTAAACCACACACACACACACACACGTTGTTATTGTTGTTTGTTGTTCACTCCTTGTCTGTCCTGTAATGTCACATTGCACAATAACAAAGGAAAAAAGATCAAGTTCATCTCAAGTCTCCGCCCCTCACCTGGAGGTCTGAGCCTTTCACTCATATTTGAATGTTCAGGCACTTGGGGGCGTGATTTAATGGACATATGAAGAATTTCAAACTTTAAATACTTTTTAGTGAACATCCATCAATGGGCGTTGCTGACAGAGTCTCTTATTATTCACTAATTACTCCATGAGTGCAGGGTTTCTGTGTTAAATGTCTCAAGAAATTAAAAATACATGTTTCCAGTTGTAACTCTGTGTGTTGCAGACGCCAAGGAAGGCTGAACTAACCTGGTAACCAGTTCTTCCTTTCCACTAAATCTGTTTCTCTCTTCCAGTACAAACAGAGTGAGTGTGTGTGTGTGTGTGTGTATGTGTGTGTGTGTGTATGTGTGTGTGTGTGTGCGCGCGTGTGTGTGTGAGACAGACAGAGAGAGAGAGAGAGAGAGAGAGAGAAGCGTAACCACATGCCTTCAATCATGCTCAAGCATGTGATGGCGGTGAAGATACACATCATCATTGACATGCATGTGTTACCACGTCGTATGGTCACATGTGGCGCCCGGACACCCCGCTGACAGCCTCAGTGTGACTCCTATTAACGATGGCCGTCCCCCATCCGGGCCCTGTCCTCCTGCTCCATCACTGTAACAATAGGAGCCATCCCAGGACAAAGTTGCTGTGACGACCCCCAGCCCGCGCCCTTTTCCTGGGGTCTTTTCCGGTCTGCCCCCAATTCAGAGGGCCTTCAATTCATGGCGCACGAGTGCCAGCTACATCTGCGTCACGGCGCTAACGGGTAAACAATCTGGACGTGTGTGGAGGAGCGGTGGAAGACGGGGTGTGTGTTGTCTCATCGGTTTGTTCCGGGTGTTTCAGGGTGATGGGGACTCTCCTCGTCCGTCTTCATGTCTCCAGATCGTAGGACACAAAGACAAATATTCCCAGTACCGCCATCGTGTTGGACGAGAGCCTGGAGCCATAACTCAAAACTTGCACTTGGTGATAATGTTGTTGCGATAATCTTCAACACCAAGTTGCAGTTCTTATTTGTGTCATAAACGAGCCTTCATAGGGCAGCAGTGACCCCCCCCCCCCCCACCTCTCACACCCACCATTGCACAACAACACATTTCTTGATGTCAAGCTGACCTTTTCTCCTAAATCTTTTCACAACTTCCTGAAACTGGTGCTGATAAAATGCTCCATTATAAAACAAACGATCTGTAAATGTTCCTCAACGTGTCATCTCTCGTTGCTACCTTGAGTGAACATATTAACCCTAAACTTTGCAAAGATTCATCATTTATTGCTGTTCAGGTTTGTTGGACCTGCAGGTCTCCTGAGCGCCTGAATTCTGCTGCTCGGCTTGCTGTTTCCCCCGGCCCCTCGTTCACACGTCAGCTCCTTCCAGCAAACCACCACATGGATCAATGTGGGGACAGAGAGAGGAAGTGATGTCATTATTGTGTTGGTCGGAAACAAGCAGACTTTTCAGCACTTCCTTCCTCCTTCCTCTGTTGGCAGTTCCAGCATCATGTTCTAAAAGTGAAATACTTGTCACGTGGCTCTTATTTTGAAGGTTGAACATGATCTTATTAAAGGACAAGACTTCTAGCAGGGTCTCCATGGTGATCTGTGTTTGCTCAGGCTCTTTTGTCAGCGGCGTGATGACCTCCGTTCAAAGCATGAAACCACATTTCATGCAAATCCATCAAACAGGGCTGAGAAGGGCGGCGCACCAGTTTGGCCTTTCAAATGGTGCAGATGATGGCACGGACGAGTTTGACTGGCGAGGAATTAACGCACGATCTCATTCCCACGCAGGTCGGATGAATCAGGGAAGTGAAAGACTCATCAGCCTGAAGCCTCTAATCAATACCTGCATCTATTTATGTCTCGCGCCTGCACAGAACCAGCAAACATCATCACAAACAATCAATCAGTCGTCAGCGATTCAAACACGACGCACAGTTTCCTGAACAGAGGTGTCTGTGCCACTCGTGCCCCGTCCCATCTGTCAGTCCCAACTTCGACTACAACAGCTGATTAATTATTGGGCATTTCTGAACTTCTGAATCTTCTCCAGTCGTTGCATGAGACAGAGATGGTTTCTATTTCTGATTTCCTTTGTCATAGTAACACAACCTGAGATGTATTTTCAAGATTTATACTTGAGTGTGCAACTGCTTGAAACCTTTGAAAGTGCATCTTTAATGAGGGAGCTCCATCTTATGCTAAAACTAAGACCATTTTAGATTCATGGCACTCGGATCTCAACAAACTCCACAACTTGTGCGTGTTTCATGAATCTTTTAGCACGTTTCATGGAGAATTCTAACAATTAAGAATAGGCTGATGCACGAGGCTGGTGAGAGAGGGGCTATGTTGGCGTGTGATGCAGGCTGGCGTGAGCTATGGAGGGTAAGGCTGTTGGCGTGATGCCGGCCGGAGCGAGTCCTGGTCCCTGGATCAGTGTCAGCTGAGATGAAGTGTGCTTAATATCTGGCTTGTCCTGAGCAGTGAGACGTGATCGCTGCCAGCTCCTGCGGTGCGACGGGCATGACAGAGGAAGCGATGTGACACTTAGACGCCACAAGGTACCAGGCTGGAACATCTGTGCCCAGGTCTGCCACGGGTCTGCTGCTGCAGTTCCACCCCCTTGGGAACCTCTGAGCTGGGGCAACAACAGCCCTCTCTCCCAGCTGGAAGGTGGAGAACTAAAACCAGGCAAGCCGCCAGATCCAGCATCCCAACCAGGCTGCAGGTGGATAGTACCCCCCCACACACTCGCCGCCCTCCCTTCCCTGCTGCCTGACACATCCACCGCTTCATCAGGATGGGAGGGGATGGCAACTGGGGCTGTTTTGGCATTGAACATCATGTGCCACTGACCTGGGCTGGCAAGCAGTTGGCAGGTCCATCATTAGAGTTGGGCGCTCGCCACTGCCCATATGCCAAAGTGACATAATTGGCGCCTGTGTCCTATACATTTAGCGTGTAGACCAGAAGCACAGGCCCCCTGAGCAACATGGCGGCTGTCTCCCTCTGGGGCGCTGTGTCCACTCACGCCTCTCACAAACTGGCTCTCCGGGAAACCCCATTCACTCGTTTCCTCCAGTTGCCTCATAACTTCAAAGCCAACTTCAAAGCCCTCATAGCTGCGCCGCCCGCGCCATCTCGATCTCCTCTCATCGACGGTTCTATTGTGGGCAGCGTGAGCAGCAGCGACGGAGCCAATATCCTTTGGTGAAGGATTATCTGATCTCCAGAGGCCTAAGTTACAGGCAGGGCCACGGAGGGAGGAAGTTAAACAAAGCAGCGTCCCTCCCCACAACCAGACTCTCTAAACCCTGAGCAAACGCTGAGTAATTGCACAACAAAAGCACAATTAGCTGCAACCCCCCGGTACTAAGTAGGAAAAGACAGACCTGCTATCACACATTTACATCTCATGAATTCCTTCCTCACACCTTTTAATGTCCTCTTATTTTCATACCACTTCATGTCCGGATGAATGCAGATGAATGCAAAGCACTCATTTAAATATGCATTAATATTATAAGGAGCCCCACCTCCCTAAATCCGAGGTAGATTTGTTCAGCCCCTGCCTGGGTTGGCCTCCCCTGAGCTTCACTCCTCCAAGCTAACGCCTCGGCACCACCGCGTCCAAGCGATCTTGGAGACTGACCTTTAGCTCTGTGCTGCTACCAGACTTTTCTGTGACTTGCCTGGAAAGACGCCTCTCGCCACTGACAGAGATTGGTTCACATTCTCACAATCAGTGAGTGTGGACCTTTGCAACACGGGAGTTCATTCCAATCAGAGCTGAAGAGAGAAAATATTGGAGCTCACCGCTGAAGAGGTCTGCGTCATATTGATTGGACCTGAAGAAGATGAGTTATTTGTCAGCCTCTGAATGTGGAGAAGAAACTTTTCAGCATGATTGCTTTCCCACAGCGCCGCTGCTGCACGGCGAAAAGCAAACTTCAAAGAGGCCACGAATCTTAGGGGGAAAATCAATGGCAAGTGCCATCACAGCAATGATAAAGGCTTTAACCAGGACTCCCCAGGACAGATTTAACCACCGCCGCCGCCGTCTCGCTCCCCCGTGTAACCATGCTGAATTTTAAAAGAAAAGAAAAGAAAATCATCAAATCTGCCACCAGAGGAAAAGATCATGTTATTAATCTGCCGCGAGGGTCCGAGCGTCCATTGGGTTCGAACATCAATGATTATTATACCATTCACGTGTATTCGACAGCTCTCGATTCGGTGCGGTGAACCCAGTAGCGCTAGAATAACTCAACCTACTGTGTTGTGTCTGGACTGCAGTGCTGCTGAAACAACTGCCAGCTGGTCCCGCCCCCCACCCCCCCACCCCCGCCTCTCCCCCTCTATGCGGTTGATGAGCCGGACACTGTAACAGGTAGCCTCCCCAGGTGCAGGGTCTCCTCCCACCTCGCTAAGCTATTGCACGCTGGCTCAACAAAGCTGAGCTTAATTAGCCAAAGGGGGGCAGATAATGAGCCACGGTGAAAGTAATGTGAGGATGTGGGGTCCAAGGGTCTTTTTTGATGGGGTGGGGGGCAGTGAATTATGGATTTGAACCATCTGGCCAGGCAGGATGGTTGGGGAGAGGAAAAGAATATGCTTGACGGATGACTTTAACAAAGACGTGGCGAGAGAGGGGCGTGTCCCAGATCACAAGCTGAATTACAGCAAGCGTGACTGAGCTATTGTGTGCCATGATGGGGTGGGTATTCACAGCTGCGGCAGCTCAAATTGTTCTTTTATATTCTTTTATCCTCCTCTATTGAAGCCAGAGGGGTTTGGGAAATGATTAACCGACAGAACAACAACATGGACCCATTGTCAGCCTTTCCCTCTCAATTTAGTCGCCATCCATTTATTTTCTTCACTGTCTGCAGGATGTAAATGCCGTGGCGCCACTCGGTTAACCGAGCCGCTGCTGGTCGGGATCCAGTCGGTCAGCTGGAATAACAGCTTCATGCGTGCCGCTCAAGCTTTGGCTGCTTCTGAGATATCTGGATGTGAATTGAGGTTCTTCTACGACTGCGGCCTCACACCTTCAGGCGTTTGTGGAAAGGCAGTTCACCAACCCACTCTTCTGTGGTTAGGGGTTGCGGGTTCAGAGGCTAAAGCTAGATTTGCTAGTCGGCCCAATCAAGGCCATGCGCGGTACCTCGGTGGAGGAGGATCTACCAGTGAGTCGGTCACAGCCTCTCCTCCTCTGGGTTCATCTCTCGTCTGTATCGCATATTTTAGTAAATTAAACGTTTCTTAGAAACTCGACAGTGCCTCTGCCATGGTGTGATTCTAGTGTGCCACACCCCTGCAGAGGTGGAACTGCCCACTGGGTCATGTGACTAGGCTAGACCCTGGCACTGCTCTTCTAGCAGTGGCGCTGTCATTCCAGGTGTCTCTGCTGCTCCTCTGTGATGGAGCAAAGCTGAGAAGCTCCCAGCTTCAGCTGCTGGCGCAGCACCAGCGGTGCACTGAACACCTCGTCTCCCTCATCTCAGAGAGCAGCCTGACATTTGCCCAGCGTGGTTTGTGCAGCCGGCCAATTTACCCGCTGCTTAGCCCTCTCCTCTCTGTGCGCTGCCTTTTTGTTATGCTTCTTCCATCTGGTGTCCATTTTGCAGCCCACCTGTTGTGGCCCTTAGGGGGGCAAGAGAAACCAGGGCCAGCTTAACAAACCTCTCAGAGGGCACCGGTCCCTCCTGCCTCTCCATAAACCCAGCGAGATGGAGTTCTCATAGCAATTAGGGCAGAGATGAGTGGCTCTTTTCCAGGCACCCAGCAGCCTTCATCTGCCTCTGGTACCAGCTCTCACATCACTGTGCAGCCATTAGGAGCGCTGGCCAG